>NW_027122463.1:3000000-3152122 GCF_030686945.1 Centruroides vittatus
CGATGAAAATGAAAGCATGTGCGTATGTGCGATGTCTCAAAAGTCAGTTGATCGTTTTTCTGTAAGCAATTGAATGAGTTTTTCATGAGAGTCAGCAATTTGTGAGTGTGTTAAAACGTTTTAGTTTTTGTGCTGAAGAAGAAATATCTTATTTTCGAATTAAAACGTAAAAAAAACACCGAAAATGTTAGTGTCTTTTAGTATTTTATCCAATTTTTCTAATTCAAAAGTGAATCGTTGTCTATGGTTTTAAATTTTTATTAAGAAAGACTAACTAATTATTAAAGTTAACTGATTTTTAAGCTACTTGAAGTAACGCAAAAATAAAAATTATCTATATTTATAAGATACCAAAGTCATAGAATTCAATAACAATATGCGATTAAATATTTATCAATATTTTAGTTAATTTTCTCAAAGTTTAAATTGAGTTTCACTTAGTTTTTAAGAATTACTTCTCGAAAATAGATTAAATTTATTTAGTTGACTTTTAAAATGAAAAGTAATTTAAGTATGTACAACAGCAATCAGTTCTGTAATGATTCATGCTGAACTTTTCTTTTGTTATGCAAATAATCTTGACTTGTGTGTTGTCAGATTGATAAATTTTGAATCAGTTTTATGTTAGAACGTTGCTATTCTCCATCTACTGTAAGTTTAAAGTTTTGTAGATAAAGCAATTTGACTTAGTTGTTCGTTAATTAAAAACGGTAGGAATCAATATTTGTCGCAACTTTCCTACGTTAATTATTTTAGAATTTAAAATTAATTGTACGAATGAGTAATTTGAATTTAAAAATTTATAATTCATCTTTTTATTTTCAAAAAAAGTAAATAAATGATTTTAATGAATGATTAATTCCATGATTTAAATGAGCTTAAAATAATCCTTTCAGTTTATTTTTTAAATTTTTATTACTTTCACAATGAACATTCGATAGAGAACTGTACCGTCAAGGAGTCCAGACCTACCAAACCAGCGGAAACCTCTCCACCCCTTCATCAGGATGATTCACGGTATCATGACTTCAATCAAGCCGCTTCGACCGACCCAGGTATTTATCGACACGCGTCCAAGTTTGTAAATTCTCTCTCTACCCTAAGCGATTATAAACTAGATTCTCCCATTTATTTTTCGCTGTTGTAAAGTCGTTACGTTAAATAAATTTTTGTTAATTATTGTTAAATGCATAGTGGAGTGCGTTATTTCCGGATCCTCTTGTCTCTCTAACTTTCCCTCCTCCATCCGCCATATTCATTCCCATACATGGCCACTTCTTTGTTCGCCAGAAAACATAGTGTTATTAGAAGCATAATAGGGAAGCCGCTTCACGAATTCCATAACTATATATTAAACTAAGGCCTATAAATAAAGGAATATGCAGAAGAATCCACTTATTGCAATCACTTTGGGTTTCGTCTATATTAAATTTATAAAAATATTGTTCTAATATATATCTTCGATAATATCTAAAAACTTATTACCTGTTGCATATCTCGTAAAATTTCGTGAAATTTTCATAGTGATTAAAATACTGAATACAGAATAGAAACCATAAAATAAAAATATATAAAGAATAAAATATTAAATCGTAGTTTTATTTGTAGGAAGGTTTAACAGAAATAGTAAGAAGAACATAAATAGCATTAAATAAGTTTTCACCTATAGAAAACGAAAGGAATTTTTTAAAGTACATTTTAACTGTGTGGTTGAGTTTTAATTAAGTTACACTTACAAAAGTTATTTCAAATTATTATTACAAAAAACAAAATAAAATGCCATTTGCTCCAGTTTATATTAAAAAGGAAGAAGTTAGTTGTGCTACAAAAAACAAAATGAAATATGAATTATTGAACACCATTCAAAGTTTAATGAGCCATTTAGCTATTTTCGGCAAACATTTTTATAATATTATGATCAGTAACGCAAGGACTCCATTATTGCACTCTTACTTGAGTCTTATGTTGATATAAATTCTTTTATATATTAATTAGTTCATTAATATTATATGAGAAATTCTTGCACGCAGGCGACCATTAATCAAAGAACAACCCTGCTGTCAATGATAAATGATTTCAAATTAAATGAAATTTCTAGTTTCATTCGCTCTGAAACATATCCAAATCTGAAACTCAGAAATTGATGTTAAGAAGTGAAGTTCCATATAACAATATATACAGAAATGGAAACAGAAGAGTACAAAATTATGAACGAAATAGACAAGGTACAGTACGTGAAAAGAATCAAGAACAGGTGCAGCTTTAAAGCTGGAAGAGACAAAATTGCCTAACCTTTGGTACAACAGTCAATAAGAAGAAGATTAAAGGAAACGTGAAACAAACTTTATTACTTGTAAAAATAAACCAGCAACGAGTCGTTCAACTTTCCAAGCAACATTTAAAATTTTTGTGGCGCAATCTCTTATCAGTGTTTATTAAAACATTTTTATATTTTTAACTATTATAAAATGGCAAAAACCTTAATTTTGAGAGTAAGAATGAGCTTTATAAAAAATTGTAAATGCTAATAACGAGTAAAATCGTCATTAAGTCCGACAGTACTGGAGATACGCACGACTTCCATTATCTCTCCATCCCTTCGACCTTCAACCAACAAAATTTAACAACGTCAATCTCCCTTATAACCAAACCTCGGTGAAAAGTTCCAGAAATTTTCGACGAAAAGCACAACAGTTATTAAGCTTCAAACAGGGTGAACAAAATCGTGTCCCCCTACACACGTCCATATATACAGAAATTACCCTCGATTTTTTTTATTTGCATTCTCTACGTTTCAAGGTGTCGTATGTCTAAAAAATGTAAGAAAAGTCTTGTGGGTCGTTTTCCGACCGATCGCCAAACTTTCCCTCTGTAACAGCCGGGAAAGTAAAACAGTCACAAAACCGAATGCTAGTTATTATTTATTAGAAATAGATAATTTTTTCAACACTAAATCGTTGAAACAAGGCATTTGAAACTGACAGCTAGGACTTTGTTAACTACTCTGTCATTTTCGGAAATGTCCATATGCTTGAGTAGTCTTGCATATAAAATCAAAGGTTCTTCTCATCACCTAGGCAAGACGAAGAGACCCTATACTATGAACCTTTTAGACGTCATTTTTCTATTATACAATATAATAAATATTGACATTTCTATGAATTATTATAAAAAATAATAATAATCTCCTAATATTATGAGTTTGAAAATGTCTTTCAAAATTTAATATTCTTTAGATCGTTTATTAAAAAATAAATTTATTTATCCCTTATTTTAATTTTAATATGCAAATTATATAATAAAAATTCTAAATACATTTATAAATTTTCGAATCTTCAAAACAAGATTCAGAAATTATAGTGTGAAATCTTTTAAAATGTTTTCTATTAAATAAAATATTGTTCTAGTTCGTAGAAAACCCAATATAAAATGGAAGAAATAAAGCATATAATTGATTTCTTTGTCAACAGATAATCTAATAGCTTTTGCAATATGCAAATTCTTTTCGAATTCGTATTAAGAAAATGTCGATATTTAAAGTTAAAATTCTTTTCAATCAAACTTGATTGAACATTCTATAATATTTTAAATTTTTATTTATTTATAAAATATTTTTCTTTAGTTCTGTTCCTGAAAACGATGATGTCGTAGTCATTTTCTCTTCATCATAACAGCTACCATCTTGTCCATCATTCATCACATAAAAACATATTAACTTACAAGCTGATGTTTCTCCACGTGGGCTTATAATAAAATGCCATTATCTCTATGGATTTCATGAATTGGAGATTAACAATTGCACTCCTTCATTTGAATTTTAAACTTCCGCCTTAGATAAGAACAATACATATAAAATAATAGAGCAGGTTTTAGTGTGAAACAATATAATATATTTGTGTTGTATAATGATTGTTTATTGTGATATATTTACATTTAATTTATAAAATGTACTATAACGTCACAGAACAAATCATACACACTAAAAGCTGATAAAATATAAAATGATGCAATATAGAAATACATTTTAGAGCGCTTTTCAAAATAAATTAAGTAAATAAATAGTTTATGAATAAGAAATGCAATATTTGAAATGAAATTTGTGATCGTTCCGCTTTCATATTTATTATAAAGCTTTCTTTGCAAGTATGTTGAAAGTATAAACTACAGGTACTCCTCACTTTAAGACCGAGTTCCGTTCCGACGACTACGTCGTTAAGCGAATTGGTCGATAAGGAGGAGCTTGCGTTGGGAATATAGGATCGTTGTAAAATTATACAAATTATGCAACAAACTTCAAATTTATTCATAAAAAGACATGCATATGTATATATTATCATTTGTCGGAATGAAACTGACTGAAAAAGCGGATAGCAAGCCTATTACAGTACGCTTAGTGTGCACGTCACCATTCACCACCGACCGACACTCAAGCCGACAAAGGGGATTCCCCGAATTGCAGGTCGTAAGTGCGAGTGGTCGTTAAGCAGATAGGTCGTAAAGTGAGGAGTACCTGTAATGCAACTATATCATGCAGACTTCTAGCATCCAGTGAAATGTGTTGTAGCCCGGTTAGAAAAAATTTCCTACATGTGTCCTGAAATAAAATCACCATATTTTTATATAAAGAAACATCATTAAATATTAAATCTCCAAAAAATTAAACGTCTACACCTATTCAAATAACATCTAGTTAAATCAATTGAAAAAGAATTTTTTTAGAATTAAAATAACTAGAAATAACGATTCCACAAGTAACTTTCTGTTAAAATCTCCAGTGTGCGTTTAAATATTTTATCTGTGCATTAAACACTGTGGACTGTCTTTCAAAATAATAAATTAGGTTATTATTCATTGTAGTTCTTGAAAATGTATACTTCGAGTTTCGTTTCTGAGTAACTTAAAGTTTTCAGATATTATTTCATTATTTTCTAACATATTTCCATAAAGTATACACAGGAAGTTTTAAATTCCATCATACTGAACAAATCGTATTTTTCTACTATTATATAATATAAGCTTATATATTTTTTCTACATATAATTTTCAGAGTGTAAACTCCATTCCTGTAATTTATGTCGAAGAATCTTATATATGACTTGCAGGACTGGAGTTTACACTCTGAAAATCACTTATATGTACTTCTACACGTCTCTACTGTGTTATTTTGGATATCTGAACAGTACATATAGTAGGGATCGGCAATAGAGGCTTATACGGAAGTACTATAAAAGGTCTCAATTGATATAAAACATCAGCTGGTAAATTACTATATCTTAGCAAAATTATTACTGTAAAGTACCTATATATACCACAGATAAAAACAGCGTATTACAATATTTCTTTACCAATGGCCGCTTAAGTTGATATCATAGTATCAATCTTCTGTAGCTTCGCAAATGCTTGCGTCAGAGATGATGTTTTTTTTGAGTATCTAATCAATATAAATGCGAACTGTATAGGTGTTTTAAAAGATTATGACCAGTAGATATGTAGACTGATGTAATAGAAGGAAAAGTCAGGGAAAGTGAAACATGAGAGAAAATGCATATCTTGTCAGCATGAACAATCTTAATAGAATTAATGAGGCTGTAATAAGAGAACTCTGTATTACAATGACTAAATTCGTAAATTAGATCAGAAAAACGAGTGAAATAAAAAGAACAATGACGAAAATAAATTGAAAAGGTTTAAATCAATAAAAAGAAAGCAGTGATAATAAAAAGGTATAAATTTGAATGTAACGGCACAATTTAAAACCAAAAGTTTGCAGCTAACTAAACCTGTAATTTAAACAAGGATCATTGTACTTGTAGTTATTTCACTTAAAACATTATCTCTATTTTTATTGATTCACGTCTTTCTCTAAGAAGCCTACTTTTTCGTTTATCAATCTCTCTTTCTTAAAAATAAACGTGTATTGCGTTTGCATCTAAAATATATACCTCATTAACTATAGTTTCTGTATAATCAAAACTTATTTTTATTTAAATATCCAAAAATTCTTAGTAATTTAATTTTTATCCATATTGTGAAAGAAATAATTCTTGCAAATAAGATTGCTGAGTATCATATCTTAACGAATTTCTTATTCATTAAAAATGGAATTCATCGTAATGTAGTATTAATATGTGAAAAAATTGAAAGATTTATTCTAAATTTAAATTTAAGATATTATATTATCATAGTTTTAAGGTTATTTACTAAGTATAACATTAATGTTTTTGCTCCTTGATTTACAAAGGTTCAGATTTCCAAATGTTAACAAAAGAAAGTGTGGTAGAGAATATTTTTATCGATTTTAAAAGTAAATTTAAACAATAGAAATTTTTTCTTCAGCTTAAGTTTACATTCAGTTATATTAACTATTAATATATCAGTTAACTTTAATAAATATTTTTTTATTTTTCTGTAATTATTTTAAAACTTTAATCAAGATATTTCTAATAAATTTATTTGAATGTTTGCCAATTTCTTGAAATTTTAATGCTTTTTATTTATTTAAAATATATGTACACAATCAAAGAAACAAAAAAAAAACTTTATTTTAAAAAATTGACCAATTTATATATAATATAATATATATAATAAATATAATAAAATATATATATATAATAAATATAAAATAAAATAAAATATATAAAATATATATATATAATAAATATTTGTTATGTTATGATTTACAGCCATGTTAAGAAACAATAGACTTGATTTATCTCTTAAAATGCTTTTATGTAATTTAATTTTATAATAAAAATTTACATCAATTCTTCTAAATTAATTTTTCATTATTTTAAATATTAGCAAATAAATAAGATTTTGCAGTGTGTGAAGTAAATGATTATTTCCGATAGATTTTTAATGCTAAGTTTACATCAAGGCTTCACAGTAACTGAGAGCATGATCAAGCCATTTATCTTTTTCACCGCCCCACTACAGTAAAAACTGCACTTTTCTTCGCTATTTTATTATATTTAGTAAAGTATTAATTTTTACAGTTTTTTCTTAATACACAAGAAATGTAATGGAATGAATTATTTGTAACAAATGTTTAGAGGCACCGTAAATATGAAAATTCGAATAAAATGAATTTATTTGATTTCTGTGTTAAATTCTAATTTCGAAATAATATGTCGTAGACGATATTAATATAGAGAAATTAATTTAAAATGACAAAAAATGCATAGTTTTAATGTTATTTAAAAGTCAATTTTGCTTTCTTTGCTGTTATATGTAATAGAGGGAAAGTGTGGCAATCGATCAAAAAATCACTCCCTTTCCAAGATTTCTAATTTTTGACACAGGACGCCTTGAAACGTGAGAAATGCAAAACAAAAAAGTTCGGAGGTTTTTTTTATCTATGGAAGTTAGTGTGTGGGGGCCTGAACAAGGTTGAGAACCTATACCCTAGATCATCGTTTCTCAACCTGGAAGTCGCGACCCTTAAGGGGTCGCGGTGATATTAAAGAGGGGTCGAGAAACAACGATATCATTTTATGAGAAAAAATCATTTATTATAAACTTAGAAACATTTTACTTACAACAAGTACACATGTAAAGAAAAGAAATTAATGTGATGGTTGCATTTGTTTTTCATTTAAAATTTTCTCCATACGTGGATCTACGTTAGAAACACACAAAAGCAAATTGTTTTCGAGTGATAAAAGACAATTCCTGTATTTAGTTTTTAGCGCAACCATAGACGAAAAACCCTTTTCACAGAGATAAGACGTGGCGAAAGGGATTAATATTTTTAATGCTTCTGTGACTAAATTTTCATATTCCTGTCGACGAGCGAGCCAAAACGTATTTAAATCTTCAGATGTAAATTGCAGTTGTAGCGTTTTGTCGGCAGACATTTCGATGAGCTGGTCGTGAATCTCAACTGGTAACTTAGCAGCAGCAGCAACAACATTTTCACTAAACGGATTCAGTACCCATCTCTTTGAGAAATCATTTTAATCTTCCGGGAAATACTCCGTCAACTGAGTTTTTAGCTCACACATCCAAACTGTGGTGAATAATAGTGTCTTGTTCATTCAAATTTTTCTCAATATAATCCGAAGTGAGTGGGAACATATCCAAATTTTTGCTTTGAAGGCGAATAATCCAGATATCAAGCTTCTTAATGAACGCATGAACTTTGTCTGTCATTAATAAAATGTTTTTATCACGTCCTTGTAAATTCACATTCAAGTCGTTTAAATGCGAAAATACATCAGCTAAGTAAACCAACAACATCATACTCTCATTATTCTGTAAAATCAATGAGAATGGCGTTTGTTTATCCTGGAAAAATATTATTAATTCATCTCGCAATTCTAATACCCGGGTTAACACTTTCCCTCGCGATAACCATCTAACTTCTGTATGGAAAAGAAGAGATTTTTTTTTTCGCCCATTTCATCGCATAGTTTAGCAAACAGCCTGTTCTGTAACGGTCGGCTTTTAATAAAATTAACCAACTTTACAGCTTCACAAAGAATTTGATTGAGATGTTCCGGCATATTTTTTTGTGACAAGAGCATGTGTGTGAAGGAAGCAGTGTGTCCATTCCGCCCTTGGTATAAGACGATCTCTTAATATTTTCTTTAATCCACTGTTCTTCCCTGTTATCGCCTTTGCACCATCACTACATACTGCAATACATTTTGTCCAATCTATGTTAGTATATTTTCTCGTAGCTTCATAAAACACATCAAAAAGACATTGTCCTGTTGCATGACCCGATACTGTTTTGCAAAACAACATATTTTATTTGATTGATGTGTCCTATCACATTCATACCTCACAAAACGTAAGAAATGAGACGTGTTTGTTACATCTGTTGATTCATTAAATTGAATACTAAAAAATTCACTTGAACTCACTTGCTGAATTATCTGATCGCGAACATCGGCAGTCATGTCATCGATTCGCCATGATATTGTGTCGTTAGAAGCCTTGAATGTATTTCAATTTTTTTGCTTCTTCCACACCTATTAAAACACTGACCATATCAATTGCAGCAGGCAATATGAAGTTTTCGGCGATTGTATGGGGTTTGGACATCTTAGCTACTCTTAATGCTACGAGATAAGATGCTTCAAGTACACTTTTATCGGTATGACTTAACTTACAAATAGAAGTTTGTTGATTTCTCAAGGTATGTAATTTTCTTTCGAAAAATTCCAAGGGTTTATTTTTATAAGCCGGATGTTTAGTTTCCAAGTGTCGAACTAATTTCGATGGCTTCATGCTCTAATCTGAGAGAACTTGAGAGCAAACAACGCACTGTGGCTTTCCATCCAAGGAGGTGAAACCATAATTTAAATAACTGATTGTAAAACCTTGTCTTTTTACCAACCGATTCACTGGAGGTAGATGGCTCACTTCGTTTTTTCACAAATTTATCCATTTCGCATTAGAAATTAAAAAAAACGATTTAGTTTCACCGTTGACCGCACACTAAAATAAACACCAGACGCACGCTTCGCATTCGAAACTTAACTGAAGTGGTGCAATCGCCAGCGCCTCTTTTATACTAGTGACAGCACGACTTGTTCAAACGCACCCATATGCATGTTCAAACATGCTCTGACAGCGAGTATTATAGAAGGAGATCAAATTACAAAGAGCACGTACACATCAAGGTGGAACTTGTAAATTGCTCATGTATGTACACGTCATACATGCGTGTTCACACCCGTCGCTGTAAACGCAGCGACGTAAAATAACAGGAATAGTTGTATTACATTTTTTATACTGTCGGTATTTTCTTAATGTATAAAATTAGTGCAATGTGATTATATAATATTTTAAAAAATTTACATTTATAATTACAGTCAAAATTCAATTAGTAATAGTAAGGCTTACTGTTATTATTCCTTTGGGTGGGGGTTCGCGAAATATTAATTTTATTTATATTTACTATTTGGGGGATCGCAGAGCTAAGAAGATTGAAAATCGCTGCCCTAGATCATAGGACATTTTGATGCAATACTGTATTCTGTAATCTACTTGAAGGAAAAACACTGAAATAAATAATTAAATAAAAATTTATTAATGTAATTATTTGTCTACAAGTTTTGCCCCCTGGAAAGTTTTCTGGAATGCCCATCCAAAAAAAATTTGAATCTAACTATGTTTTACAGTATAATCGGGCAACAATTTGAAAAAAATTGTAGACTTATAAATTTTCACTGTCGTCAGCTTCTCCTTCCTTAATCTCGAGAACGAAGATAGGTAGATGAAAGCCGAGCCGCATTTGAAAATATTAGGGGCAGAAAGACCCAATTAACTGTATAGGAAATTCTGATGCAAAGAGTGAATCAAGTTATTTCAATTCAAAAATTTTCCTCTGAAAGGAGTTATGTGGATGAGAGGGATAATTCTATCGTTAAGAGGAAAAGTATGGTATACAGGGACAAGACACTACTAATTTGAGATGGAGAGCATATATTTTAAATTAAATAAAAAAAATATAATATGATTAAAAATTGCAGCCCGGCATTGTGATGATGTCGTACTAAATAATTGCTTGTTTTATAACAGTAATTATTAAATATTTATAAAAGAACAAAAATACAAATTGAATCATTAGTGCTTTTGAATCTTGAAGTCTTGATCACATCCCATTATAAGTTGTTCAGACCTGTTATAAACCATTAATTGACATAGCGAAAATTCATAGTCTATTTAATATTTAAATAAAGATATTAAATATAAAATTCAAATCTATTTTAATTTGTCATTATTATATTACTTTATTAAATATTTCTTAAAAAATTAACAAATTGACAGAAAAATATACAATGTAATTATAAAGATCTCTGTCAATTTTAAGCTTTAATAACTTTGGGTGTAGAAATCAGAGAAATTTACTGTAAAGGGCATATATAAAGATCAACAATTATTGTGACATCCTTAGAATGCTGGACTACAACTTCTAATCATATTTTTAATTTATAAAATATATGCTCTCGATTTCAAATTTTCCCTTAAATGACAGTTTTCTCGATTAAAAAGGTCAAAATAAAAAATTAACTGTGTTTATGAATCGCAAAACTCAACATAGAAGTGCACTAAGATGGAAAACTCTAATAATTAAACTTTTATATGTGGCTTACAATATATTTTTATCATGAGTAGGCATACATACAAAGTTATTATAGTTACAGTTGCAGAAATCTTTGCAATCATGTTACTTAAATAGTGATAAATTTTCATATACTGCATAATGATATAATCAATAGTAAAACACAAATAATAATTTAATTAATGAAATTTTAATTAATTTCATTTATTAAAATTAAATTATTATCATTAAATTATATATATATATATATTTATTTATTTAAAATAAATTATAATGTAATCTTTTAATCAATTTAAGAAATAAGTTTAAATTAAAAATTAATTAATTAAAAAATGAATAAAATTACAGAATTAAATATATATCCTTTGTTTTATTCTTTTATACAGTATATTATTTAAATTTAAAAATTTATTTCTTATTGAATATGATAAAATCTTTGTATAAAATACAAATAATTAATTAAAAATAGAGAAAAATTTACAAGGAAGAGAAAATAATTCAATTCCTTTCTTCTAAATTTTTTATAACTCAAATATTTACAAAAAAAAGAAATATATATTCAGAATACTTCATTATAAAATATTTATATATTTTATAGCAATTTTATAATGTTGCATTCTTGAATAAAATTAATAAAATATATTTATTGATTTTAAACATTTTAATTTTTAGTTTTTATGATCAATATTTACTTTTTGTAAATATTTGAATTATAAAAAACTAGCGGGTAGGCCCGGCGTTGCTCGGCCAAAATTAACGATAGTGAAGATTAAGATTATTACATTATAGTCAATCTTACCCGTTTTCACAGAATGCAAGAATTGGGTTTCCCTGTTTCCAGACTAATTAGAGAATTTTTAGATGGGTCTAAAAACATGTTCCATTTCCCGCAAAAACGAAAAAAAAACTGCATCTGCGTCTTGCACGTCGCTTTCTCTTAACAATTCCATTGATACGTAACACTTTCATTGTTACTTAACAGTTCCATTGTCACTTAACACTTGCATGATTACGTAACACTTCCATTGTTGATGGAAGTGTTAAGCCTTAATTCCTGTCCTTCTCCCCCGTGGGGAGGAATTTCGAAAAATCCCTTCTTAGTGTGCGTTCTCGTGACGTACCCTAACTGTGTACCAAATTTCAACTTTCAACTCCTAATCATTTGGGCTCTGCGCTGATTTTTATTATTATCAACTCGTCTCCGTAATGTATTTAGAAGATTTAATCCTGTCACTCTCCCCCGTGGGGAGGAATTTCGAAAAATCCCTTCTTAGTGTGCATTCTCGTGACGTACCCTGTGTACCAAATTTCAACTTTCAACTCCTAACCGTTTGGACATGTCTCGATAATGTGTATAGAAGTTTTAATCCTGTCCCCCCGTGGAGAGGAATTTCGAAAAATCCCTTCTTAGTGTGCGTTCTTTTGACATACCTTAACTGTGTACCAAATTTCAACTTTCAACTCCTAACCGTTTGGGCTCTGCGCTGATTATTATTATTATTATTATTATTATTTATTAAACCTTTATAAGGAGCATACACAGCAAACGGGATATAAATGCTGGATTTCAAAAAACAAAACCACAAGTCGAACACTTCCCAAGCGTTTAGGACTGTGTAATATATTTTCGAATGATGCGTGCAGATCCAAGTAAGGTGGCCTTTTGCAGCTGACAGATGGTGATTTTGTCAATATTTATGGTTTGCAAATGCCGGCCAAGGTTTGGCACAGCCCCCAGTGTGCCGATAATCACTGGGACCACCTGTACTGGTTTATGCCAAAGTCGTTGCAGTTCAATTTTAAGGTCGTGATATCGGTTAAGTTTTTCCTGTTGTTTTTCATCAATTCGACTGTCACCCGGTATGGCGACATCGATGATCCACACTTTTTCCTTCTTCACAATCGTGAGGTCTGGCGTATTATGTTCCAAAACTTTATCAGTCTGAATTCGGAAGTCCCAAAGTATTTTGGCACATTCATTTTCAACTACTTTTTCGGGTTGGTCCCACCAATTTTTTCCTACAGGTATATGGTAGTTGTGGCACAGATTCCAATGGATCATTTGGGCTACATAATTGTGTGTCTGTTTATAGTCTGTCTGTGCAATTTTTTTACAGCAGCTGAGGATGTGATCAATAGTTTCATCGGCTTCTTTACACAATCTGCATGTTGGGTCATCAGCTGATTTTTCAATTTTGGTCTTAATTGCATTTGATCTGATTGCTTGTTCCTGGGCTGCGAAAATCAGGCCTTCTGTCTCCTTCTTCAGTGCTCCATTAATAAGCCATAACCGGGTCTTTTCTTTATCAACTTTTCCTTCAATTTTGTCCAGGAACTGCCCATGTAACGCCTTGTTACGCCAGCTGTCAGCTCTAGCTTGTAATGCAGTTTTCTTGTACTGATTCTTTGTTTGCTGCGCTTTAAGGAATTTTCTATTATTGACAGCAATCAGTGAAGGTTCCTTACTTTATTAATTATTATTATTATTATTATCAACTCGTCTCGATTATATATATAGATTAAGAATAAACAAATTTAGTTACTTTATCTTATTTTTTAAAAGTTTTTTTCCTATTTTTAATCAATTATTTGTATTTTATACGAATATTTTTTCATATTTTTAAAATTCAATAAAAAAGAAATTTTTTTATTTAAATTTAAATACTGAATGATATTAAATAATATTAATAATGCTACAATCAATACCTTAAAATAAATTATAATGTAATCTTTTAATAAATTTAAGAAATAAGTTTAAATTAAAAATTAATTAATTAAAAAATGAATAAAATTACAAAACAAAATAATTAATAAAATAAACTTAACAGATCAAAAAAAGAACACAAACCATGTTGTCAGAGAATAACTTTACCTTTAAGAAAGCAAAACTCGAAACAGTATGTCTGTATCACTGACGAAACGTCAGTGATACAGACATATTGAGGTTGATCCACTCAATATTGTGTTTTAATATGAAACAATTGTAGACCTATAAACTCCCACTATCGCTGTTTGACTGTCTATTCTTCCTTAATCTCGAGAACGGAGGCAGTTAGATAAAAGTCGAGAGCAAACATGGAAAGCTAATGGGAAGAAGGATCCGATTAATTGTATATAAATTTTTGGCTTGGACCCAAAGACATGCGAATTTAATTCAAAAATTTTCCCCTGAATGGAATTACATAGCTGACCAGCACGACTCTGTTGTTAAAAGGAAAAGTATGATGTACAGGGGCAAGCCACTACTAATTTGAGGTGGAGAGCATATATTTTAAATTAAATAAATTAACAATATGATTAAAAATTGCAGCCTGGTATTGTCACGATGTGACGAAAACTTCTGCTCGTTTATTTACAATAATACCTCGACTTACGCTACCCCAACTTATGCGAACCCGGAGTTACGCGATTTTCAAATCTCGTAGATTCGTCTTTTGTTTGAGCGCCACGCAACTCTTGATTACTCGTTCCCCCACACTATTGTTCAGCTTACATATTCAGACATGTCGCGCGGAATCGACGAATAGCTACAATTAGTGTTACCACCCGTCCGGTTTTCACCCAGACAATCCGGGAATTGACTCACTGTCCGGGTGAACTATTAATTTTGTCCGAGAATTTCGTAGAAATTGTGAAATTACGACGAAACAAAGTTCTTGCAAATATTTTTATAAATTTACACCATTTGAACAACGAAAGATCTCACACTCACTGAAGCTCATCTGCTATTCCGCCATGTTACTCTGTTTATGCTGACGTATGATGCGCAACCTGCCTCTCGACCTTTTTTTTTTTGCTTATATGTTACTCCTACGCAAGTTCCTAGTCCCTAACTGTAACTGATTTATAACCAGCATGCACGTTATTCTTCGCATTGTAAAATGACATTGCGTATGCGTCAGGAACTTCTGTTCGAACAAACCTGACCTGCCGTCCGGGTCGGCCATTTTGTAAAGATGGCAACACTAGCTACAATTTATTTTGTGTTATTTATTTCTGTGTTTGTTATATCTACGGAGGCTTGAGAGACTCTACTATGCCATCCGAACGAAGTAGAACTGATTCTTCTGCATCAAACAAGAAAAGAAAAACTTTATCTTTGGAATGTAAAGTTAACATTATTAAAGACTTCGATACAAAAATGAAAATTTGTGAATTATCAAAGAAGTTTGATTTACCGGCATCGACGGTCAGAACAGTTATAAAAAGGTAAAGAAAAAATTCTCCAAGCTGTGAAAACTTGACAAAACGCCTCAGTTCAATTGAAAAGGGGTTACAAATTTTAGAAAATATAGACTCCAACGAAGAGCACATTTCTTCTACAAAACGAGAAATGTGTTAGCATGCTACGAGGAACTTTTGCGGGAGAAAAAAAAATCTTTGAGCCGTCAGACGAATTTGTTAGATTTTATGAAGCCTTCTACATCAAAATAACTTCGGTTTACGATTTTAATAATATAATTTGTTATACATATGTATTGTATAAGATTTTATTAAACATTTTTTTTCTAAATTATTGTTTTCTTTAGTCTCCTGCCCGAATTAAAAATAATTTATATGTGTTTAAATGCCAAATTATACCCCGACTTACGCGAATTCGACTTACGCGGTTATCGTTCGGTCCCACCTATCGCGTAAGTTCGGGGTATTACTGTATTTATAAAATTTAAGGTGATTTCATAGACATCACAATCATAGACAATAAAGGCATCCCAATAATGAGAATTAGATAATAAAACTCGCAAAATGTATATAATTAATAATCAAATGAATAAAAATTATAAATTAAAAATATAGAAATTGAAGAGTGTAATGACTTAACTGTGAGATCTAAATTTTTGATGATAATGACATAATATTTTGTATGTCTGCTTTGATTTATTTATAATTGTGTGCTTTTATTTAAAAATTTATAACTGCATGATTAAAAATGTTAGGGAAATTGTTATAATTTTATTGCAGAACGATATTACATTTTATTGACTAAAAATATGAATAAAAATTGCAGAGAGATAAATAAGACACGCAAAAATTATTTTTGCGTGTTTTATTTACCTCTCTGCAGATTAGAAACTAAGAGGAAAAGAGCGGAACAGGAGTAAATTGGAATAAAATAGTAAAAAAACAAAATCTTTGGACTACAAAGATATAGTCAGATGCGCAATAGAAAGAGATACTTGGAAAAAATTCAGCAAAGAGTTGCTTAACTTTCCCAGTAATATTTGGGGGTGCCATTTGTTATGATATTTTATCTTAAAATATTTTTATATTTTTAACTGTTATAAAATAGGAAAAAGCTTAATTTTGAGGGTAGGGATGAGTTTCATAAAAAAATTGTAAATATTAATAACGAGTAAAATCGTCATTACGTCAGATCCTACTCGAGATGACACACGACTCCCCTTTATATCCCTCACCCTTTGACCTTTAACCACTAAAATTTAATAGCATCAATCTCCCTAATACACACAAATCTCCCTGCAAAATTTCAGAAATTTTCGAAAAAAGCGCAGGAGTTATTAAGCTTCAAAGAGGATGAACAAAATCGTCCCCCCCAAACACTAACATCCACATATACAGAAAAATCTCCCAATGTTTTTGTATTTCTCGACGTTTCAAGGTTTCTTGAGTCCAAAAATATAAAAATTTTGGAGGGGTCATTTTTTGACGGATCGCCATACTTTCCCTCTGTTATATATAACAGCCGAGAAAGTAAATAATGTGGATATGGATATCGTGGCCTGTATTGAAGACTACAAATTAAAACCATTTCCAAAATTTATTTTAAGTAAATTAATTAATCCGCTTTATTTTATTTCTTTTACTTTATTTTCATTATTCATTTAACGGCATTAATGCTGAACGAATTCTTCTTCTGCATCTTTGCTGTTTGTCTAGTTTAAGGTCTTTTATCAAGTTTTTGTTTTATATTATCTTTGATCTTATCTATCCAATGTTATTCAGGTTTCCCCTTTGATCTTTTTCCAATACGATCTTGTAATACTTTGTTTGATATTCGATTTTCCTCCATTCGCTCGACTTGTTTCCTTTCCATTTTCTTTACCAACAATCTTTTCCAGTCCTAGTTTTTCTAATTTCAATTTCCTCGTTGAAAATTTTAAAATATTTTATTTTACTTTGTTTAACATTATATAACTATTAGACATTTTCAGATAAAAAGCAAATAATTTTTTAGTATAAAAAAAAATCTAGTATTAGACATGGATAATTTGTATTATTTTAGAGTAAGAGGCCACAAAGTTTAATGTCGTCGATCAAATCAAGATATTTTTACTTTCTAGGCTGTTGTATAACATAGGAAAAGTATGGCGATCGATGAAAAAGATGACCCTTTAATGTTTTTGCATTTTTGGACTCAGAGGACCTTGAAACGTCGTGAAATGCAAAAAAAAAAAAAAAAAAAAAAAAAAAACGTTCGGGGTATTTTCTGTATACAGTGAAACCTGCTAATGTGACCACCTGCATAAGGTGGCCACTTTGAGCTGGTCCCTTCAGTTGTCACATTAGCAGGTTTTACTGTATATGAATGTTAGTGTATATGTGGGGGGCACGATTCTGTTCACTTAATTTCAAGCTTAATAACTGCTGTGCCTTTTGTCAAAAATTTCTGAAATTCTGTAGAGATATTTGTACAATGGGACGCAATGTTTCCAGACATTTTCAGGAAAATCGGATCACTTTTTTCGGTAGCTATGGCCTCAACCCCTTAATATCTCTCGAATTAATTTGATGACTTAAAAATGACGATAGCATCTATTAGGGGTGAAAACAAATAAAGAATGCCGGAAAAGTCCAGCAACAATGCTGCCATCTTTTCATTTTATTTAATACACGAAATTAATACTAAAATTCGATATTTTAAATAAACCAGTAACAATTTAAAGATGTAAAATATAATTTAATAAATATTTACTTTTGCTTTAAACTCTAAATAGAATGCCCGTTTAATTTTATAATTATACTTATAAATTCGCATTTATTAATCGATATAATCTGCGAAGAATATAATTAAATTCACTTTAAATCTGTAAACACATCTCGTTTAGAATAGCGGATTAATAAAACAAAGTTACGTATTCATTTTCTATAGAAATTAACTTTTTTTCTTATCTCTAACTGAATAGTCTTGTTTCTTTCCTTGTTATAATCATTAGTTATTTTTAAAGTTTTAATGTAAACATGGGAAATTAGTTAAGTCCATCAAAGTGTTGTAAAAGACTTAAGATAAACTGATTATATCCTCCAATATAAAAATAAAGACTTACCTACGAAAGTTCTGTTCCACATTTTCTGTGTTATAATAGAACCATTATTGATACTAAATCCTTCCATTAAAGTTTCGTTTAAGGCCAAAGAATATAAAATTACAGCTTCGTGGAAAGCTGTTACAAAAGTATTTACCTGGAACAAATAACAAAAAAAAATTGTGATTTTAATTTTCTTTATAACTCAAATAATTTATCAGGTTTCACTTCTTATTAAATAAAAGTTATAAATATTATTTCTGTTTATATATATATAATTTAAAGAATATGATACAGGAAAACCTGTATATACCGAATTATTATTTCCGTTTTAGATAGGTTTAACTGTACAATTTTTAACTCTGTGTGACTTCGAAAAGGTAAGTAGTCCAGGACTTTCTCGATCTCCAAGAGGCATTAACTACATTAATTCAAAATAAATATTCGATATAATTTAACAAATTAAACGTAAATGTTAAATAATAATAAAATTTAACACAGGATTTGTCGAAGAGAAGTTCCTGGAAAAGAAAGTTGAATGATTTTGATGGATTTCCTCTTAAATTTTTTGTTCAAATGTACAGAATTTATTCTCTGAAAATTTTATGAAATAAATATTGAACAATAAATTACCTTGCCAACAGTAAACTGAACATAAATATAATTTTTCAATTTGTTTTTATCCAGCTAAGAGGATATACTTACTCTATTTTATTTTTCTAAAGTTATAAATTTGAATGTTCGAATGAATACTTGAAACTTTTGTCAATTTAAGCTCGAAAATCCAATATCAATTCAAAGAAAATAATTAAAGAGTTTGAAAATCCCAGGTTTAAGTGGCAATACAAACTTTCTTAAAATTTGAATAACTTAAAATAAAACTAAAAATAAAGGAGCATTGAATTAAACCAGGAATAAAAAGAAATTTTTAAGTTTTAAAAGTGGTTCATTAAATTTAAAACATAGTTTAAAAAACGTTTGAAGAAATAAAACTTTTTAGATTAATTTAATTTAAAAGGGTTTATATATACAAAAAAGTCTATAAAAATTATTTAATTTTCTTAAAAACTATTCATTAAGACATAAAAAATATAATTATTTTTATAATTTTAGTTATAAATCATCTCAATCAATTTATAATTTATCCTAAATATAATTAAAAGTTTAATTAATTGTAATTTAATTAAATGCTAAATCAGATTTTTAAATGTTAATTAAATGTATTTTTTTTAATAATATAAAAGTTATAATTAGCATCAATATCGAAAATTCCCATTATTCAATATTCAATTTAAAAATTCTTACACGTATTAATTCAACTTTTTACTGTTGATTTAACCCTTTAAACTATTTTTTAAATTTAATATTATTTTTAATTTTATAAATTAAACTTTCTTAGCTTTAAACATTCATTTTCTTTACAATTTATAAAATACGTCTGCAAATTCTTGTGTTTCTAACAGGAAATGTAAATAAGTCGCATTTTCTAACTTTATAAATTATAGAATAAATATACAATTAAACACTCTATATTTTATTTAATTAAAATTGTCTGTAATCTATTTAAAAATTATTTGTAAATATCTTAATTAAATATACAGAATTGTTCTTAAACATTTATACTGTTTGCTATTTTAATTCCAATTCGTTTATGCTTTTATGTATAAAGTATAGAGAAAAATGAACTGAAACAAGTTAAATATTATTAAAGATTTTAAGGGTATTCAACAAAATATACAGGGTGGCCAAAAATTTAGTTAACCGAAATAAATTAGCAGAAGTTAGCTCGGTTAAATGAATTTTACGCCACCACCGTATTATAACTATTTACAAATTTTGTTTACATTTTAAAAAAATAAACATATTAAATTGGAATTTTAATGATATTAGAATCGAAAAAAAATACGCAACAAAAATTTTTTTGAGATTTATTTGATAAAATTAAATTTATAGAATATAATTAATTAAATAAATTTATTTTTTGAAATTTAATTAATATTTTTGTGACAGAATTTAAAAAAAAATTATAATAATTCTTTATTTAATAATTTATTTTAAATAAAT
Organism: Centruroides vittatus; assembly: GCF_030686945.1. Classification (NCBI taxonomy): domain Eukaryota; kingdom Metazoa; phylum Arthropoda; class Arachnida; order Scorpiones; family Buthidae; genus Centruroides; species Centruroides vittatus. The sequence continues at coordinate 3,020,404 of NW_027122463.1, forward strand.
ATTTCATTAAAAATTGTGTTTACTTCATTCGAAATTGGATTGATAAAAATATAAAATGCTTCTTGTTTGTATAACTATATTATCACTTACAACAGACTATATGATATATGCCAAGTTTTACTTACAATATTTAATTAACAGCTAAAATTCCATATCGTTTTTTAAATAAAAACAGGTAGAATATAGATAAAATCTGAACCTATTAATAAGACAAGGTCTTAGCATACATTGATAAATTCCCGATAATTAATTTTCAAATATAAATTAGGATTATTTCTATTATTTCCCATGCCTGAACAGTTTAAATAACAGTGTAAATAATGCCAATGATTGATGTTATATTACGTTTAATATTATTTTAGTTCGTTCTAATCGATTCCCTATGCCATAAATTTTAAATTAAAATTTACTTTTGAAATAGTAAAAGTTAGAAATTTCAGAGTGATATATTAAATACTTATAGTATATTAATGTTAATTATTAGTTATAGATTTATACAGAAAATAGATTAATTCTCGAATTGCTTCGTATTTAAGGTGCACTTCAACTCTTAAATTTGGTGTGCCAATAAAATTTAGAAAAATCGTACAATAAACATACATATATCTCACCATTTAAAATCTTTAATCAAGAATCATACTAGACGTTAAACAATAATCATTATTAAAATAAATGTTAAATGAAAAGTACAATGTACAGAGGCAAAACGCTATAGTACTAATTTGAGGTGGAGAGCATATATTTTAAATTTAATAAATTAAAAATATGATTAAAAATATGATTAAAAATTGCAGCCCGGCATTGCGACGACATCACAATACATTATAAAATAGTATAAAACTCGACTAGAACGAATGACAGTACGAAAAAAATTTTTGAGTTAAATATACAGAAAAAACCAGCCTTAGGGTCATTTTATGACCCCATATTTCCATCGAAAGGTTAATTATCTATCATTTTTTCCGAAAATTCTTTTTTTAAATTGGAGTTCTTAATTCGAGGGATATTTTTTGTCATTCTTTAAACGTCTGTACATAAAGTTATGTAAAGTATGTATAGTAATCATTACTTAAATTTTAAAAATTATACTTAAAGTAAAAGCATTATCATCATTAATTTTATAAATTATTTTAAAGTACATTTACTTCTAATTTTTATTCAATATTTTTCCTGATGAAATCCTGTTTACAAGATCAAGATTTGTCTTAAATTCGAAAAAATACAATATTATATATTTCAAATAATTGTCAATTTATAAAAGTTTTAAGAAAAAATATAATAAGAATAGATAAAAATAATATTTTTCTTTTCAAAACGTTATTCTTAATAATATATCTACTTTAAAATTCTGCTGAAACTTTAAGATAAAGTAAAAAAATATCTTTACACAGCATTCACTTTACTTGAATTCAGAAGTATGACAACAATATGACTGTGGATAGACAGCTTACCGCCTCAAGTAAAGCCTAGAAACTTTTCTGAGAAGAGTAGAATTGCATTTGTCACTTCCTTTCCAGAATTATTGATGAACTATACAAACTTATCTGTTTCTAACGTCCTTATTCATAACTCACGATCGGCAATTAGTTAATCAATTAACGCCATTTATTTTAATAATGATTATTGTTTAACGTCTGGTCTGATTCTCGATTAAAGATTTTAAATGGTGAGATATATGTATGTTTATTGTACGATTTTTCTAAAATATATTGGAGATGTAACTTAAAAACACTTAATTTTAATTTTTTACTTTCCTAGATAGACAATCGGTCAAAAAATGACTCAAAGATTTTTATATTTTGAACTTAAGGGGATTTGAAAATTCGAGAAATGCAAAAAAGTTTGAGGTTTTGTACGTGTTTGTGTATTAAGGAAATTTATTCCATTAAATTTTGGTAGTTAAAGGTCGAGGAGTAAAGAGGTAGAGGGAATCATGTGTCATATCTCGAGTGGGAATGAAGATTTTACTGGTTATTAGCATTTGCATTTTTTATAAAATTCATCTCTACCCTAAAGTTTAACTTTCTGGCATTTTATAATAATATTAAATTTTTAATAAAATTTTATAATAGCTAGAGCCATACACAATTTTGACTTTTTCTCTACGAATATATACGAGCGTATAGCATGAGTGAGGGATAAAAACGATGCCCGAATATACTGCCCATGATAAATTATGAATGCCTAAAACCAGATAAAAGAAAGCACGTTTTATCTTATTATTTTATACTCTTATGCTGAGAAAATCACTAATTAAACGTGGATAATTAAATATTATTAGATAAAACTTAAATATATTAAATGAATTATTTACTTAATGGATTCTGTGCGGACCTAATAAATTGTTTCTTTTATAGTCAATAGTTTAAGCTTAATGAAAAGAGATGTAGGAAATAGTAAACTGTTTCAAATTATAAACAGAAAAGTTATCTCTAAAAGTATTTATCATTTATATTTGAAATAAGAATTCGCAAGTTTAAAAGATTATTGGATTCAAAATAGCAAAATAAAATATTTGTTTAATTGTATTAAATATTAAACTGTTGTGTAAATTTTTATTAAATATATTGTACTGTACAATAAATCATCTATTTAATTCCAGCATTATTCTTATCAATATAAATATTTGCCTACCTCTTCTGGTCCGTAATTATATCCAAATTCTTCTTTCGCTATTCTTTTTACAGCATCAGAAAATTCTTTATATTCAGTAGAATCTGGTATTCTCGCTGTTACTGTAAGAAGAGCCTCGTAAGCATTCCTTGCTTTCAGATTTCTTTCTGCTGTGTCATCTGGACGATACCAAGGTCGTCGATTTTTTTTTCACTGAATAAGAAGAGAAATTTGATGACATTAAAATTATTCATTTTTTCTAAAATTAAATACTGGTAAACATGAAATAATAAAAAAAATGCTTTTGGGCTGTAATTTAAATAAAAAATTGCAGACCTATAAATTCCCACTGTCATCTGTCTCTCTGTCCCTTCTTAATCTCAAGAAAGGTGTTAGATAGATAAAAACCGAAACGAGGAGTAGAAAGGACTTTTGCAGAATACCCTGATTAACTACATATGTCCTTCCGAGCCAGACCGCGTGTCACGTCACTTCAATTCAAAATTTGGACTTACGTAGATGACCGGCATGACTCTTGTTATCAGCAAAAGTATTATGTACGGGAGCAAGACTATAAATTTGAAATGGAGAACACATATTTTAATTTAAATAAATTAAAAATATAATTAGAAATTGCATCCCGGCATTGTGACAATGTCACAATAAAAAATTTCTCGTTAACTATTTACAAAATTGTAAAATTCATTTCTTATTATATGAATATCAAAAGCTATAGTTACATTTTTCAATATAAAATTTAAAATTTTCATTTTGATAATCAAAATATTACTTATAGCCAAATAACTTTTCGACAATATTGATTTTATGTGGTAGTAGAATAGCAAAGGACATTAAAAGAACCGAATTCTCCACATGCATCAAGAAATAAATGTTCAAAATGTGAAATCTGACTTCATCGATATGACAGTTAAAAATTCGAAGGTATCATTGATGTAAGAGATAAAAGAAATATGCCAATAAATAACACCTTTTACAGTTCTTAGACAATTTAAGAATATCTTTTATATAATCTGATGCTAGAAAATTCAGACGAAAGTTTTTATGTTTTCTAAAAAAAACGATATCTCGAATTAAGTTTTTACTAGAACTTAATGAATTATTCAGCGAATCTCTATTTCACTTTATTTAAATAACTTTAAATAAAAAAATTATGATATTAAGGTTTAACTTCTTTTTATTCTTATTAAATTATTAAATAACAATTAAGTATTAATTCCAACGAGCAATTTATTCTGACATCGTCACAATGCCGAGTTGCAATTTTTAATCCTATTTTAATAATTTTTTAATTAAAAATATATGCTCTCCATCTCAAATTAATAGTGTCTTGCCCCTGCACATCATACTTTTCTGTTAGAAATAGAGTCGTGCAGGTCATCTATCTAATTCCTTTCAGGGGAAAATCCTTGAATTGAAATAACGTGACTTCCGCTTTGCATGGAAGTTCCCGTTTGTATAAAGTTAATCGGGGCCTCCTGCCCAAGGTTACCATATCTGGTCTCGTCGTTCATCCATCTTGAGATGAAGGGATGACAGACGAAAGTGGGAATTTATAGGTCTACAATATTTTCAAATTGCAGCGCAATAACAAAATTGTAATTAAGTTCTGTAAATATAATATTTAATATAAAAAATAAGCTTTACATGGCCAAACGTGTAATCTCTAGTACGATGTAATTTAATTTCATAAAGCTGATAGTTTTATCATTTTTGTAATTAAAAGAATTATAGTTTCACTAATTATATTTTGTTAATCTATTAAGAACTGTCAATAGTTATTGGATTATAGATTGTGTGCGAGATCGTGTTCTAAAACTTCTAATCAGAGGAATTTAATCAACACTCTTCAGAAATCAATATTACAAACAATTTTCTTAGAAATTATTTATAAACAGCGGCCAGTTTAACTTGTGTATGCCCCGGAAAGAATAGAACTTACAGACTTATATAAATTTACAGTATAATGTATAATTCATCGTATTTTCTAGTACCCAGTTTATACGATGTACAACTCTTATCATATTCTCTATAACAGATCTAGTACAATAATCTTGTACTTGATATTATGCAAGGTTATTCTCTACAGTTCTACCTAATATGATTACTAGATTCCTACCATTGTATCGGGTATCGATAAGCATATAAGTATAGTGAAGCGACAATTCGGACTAATTCAAGCCAGTATTTCACAAAAAAAATGTAAGAACACTTACAGAGATTCAAAATATAATTCGCAAAATCACTATATTTAAACAAACACTAATGATAATTTCAAAATTAAAAGATAAATTTTGAATGTTAAAACATCAACAATGAAGTTACCATCGAAAGGACTAATAGCTCAATGCCCTAAACAAAAGCTTACGAGCCTATTTATAAAGAATAAAAATTTATTTATTCTTTATAAAGTTATATGTTATAACTTCCCAACAATTGGTTAGAAAGATATCAATTAGAAAGTGGTACTTTTATTCAAATCATTTTAATATTCCTATTAATTTATAAAATGTTACAAGAAAACAAAACATATTCTTATATTTTTTATATTCTGTAATTAATTTCTATAATTTTACTCATTTCAAATTAATGTTTATCAAGTAAACATTTTTTTTCTGTGGTCTTGTATTGATCCACTCTACAATACTTCTGAAAAATTTATCTTAGATTTTTATAGTTTTTTTTTTAATTTTCTTTTAAAGAATTCTACTAAATTGATTTATATGTTTATGCAAGTAATTATGTCTTCCATTTAGTATTTTAAAAGATATATATATATTTACGGTGAATATATCATCTAATTAGACTCGTTATCGCTGAAAGAGCATGTAACATCGATTTTATGATCTGTATTTGTCATAATAAACATTTTCCGTATTTTTTCATAAACATTTACGTGCAGAAATATGACATTCAGAGAAAATATTTTAAAATAAAGCAAATTAACTTTTATTAAATTATATAAATTTATGATTTTTATACGATATATTAAAATAACATTAAAAATTTTAATAAATTTTCATTACCTAAATATCATTAAAGTTAAAATTCTGCATTATCTTTTATTAATAAAAAGAGTTCATATTATTGAGAATGATTTTATTCTTATTATATTAATTATGAAATACTTAATTAATCAAAATATTTCAAATATTCTTAAATAGAACTTAATGAATTAGAAATTTCAAAAATTTTTACTTCAAATTTCAACAATTCAGTTAAGTTAAATTTTGAAAATCAATTTATGTATTTAATGTAAACAATTTAAATATCCTTCATCAATATTCTAAGCATGGAAATTGCTTGTATACTTAATGAAATTATTTGGTATCTATGTGAATTATTAACTTGAAATCTGCTAAAATTAATAAAATCTTAATAAAAAAAAAACTAATTTAAAATTCGACTCTTCCTTTATAAATTCGGCATAAATTTGACTCAAAGGTTTTATAAATTAATTTTAAAGTCATTTATATGCTAATTTAATGCTTCTAGAACAAGAGATGAATCTCTTATTTTATTTTCTTAATTAATAAATCATTTTATTTCAATTTTTTTTTTATTTTCTGATAATTTTTTTGTGAAAATATGAAGATATTTACGTGTTATTGATTTAAAAAATACGTGAATAGCACGTAGTTATTAATGTATTTTTTCATCATTTACCTATTACAAATTGGATAAGTGTTTTATGTCGTCGCAGTTCCTAAAGACGAAAACCGGACGTAAAACCCATAGTAAAAATAAATATTTTTGTCCGCGAAAACGACTATTTTAGAGCAATTTAGGCCGTTTAATAGATGTTTAAACAGTCTTAAATAAAAGAAGCAATGTAGAGAAGAGTAGACATTAAAAAATGTCCTGGATTGTAAATATTGTATAATGAGAACTGCTTTTCTTTAATTAGAAGTTTATTGAAAATTTTTCCAGCAAATTTTAAATGTCCAGTATTAAATAAATACTGAATACTATATCTTCTGGAACCGGTTTATTCAACCTAATACATTATGCATTTCGAGTGGTTCAAAAAAACTCAATTTCTCCTCGTCAGTTACAATTGAATAAACAATATTAATTTAGAATAATACAACATCAATAAAACAATAAAGACATTCCATAATATTATTTTCTGTAATAATTATAGCATATAAATTGAAATTTTAAATGATTTTTAATGTTTAAAACATATCTTTTTCGTAAACCACCCAATTAATACGTTGAAAAATACACTGGTATTTTTAATTTTCCTGTTATTATCAAGAACCAATACAGATCATACAATACATCTACTTATACAATAACTAATGTAAAATATTATAAAATTTGATCATCAAATTCGTTCTCTTCATCACTTAAAATATCAAACCACTGTTCAGATTTTACTACACTCAAACATTATCAGATCACACTCAAGTATACAACTTCATTAACAAAACTTAAATGTTACGCTAATATTGATAGGAACATGTTAAAAACCGCTGTTTTTATTTGCCTTTAGTCGATATATACAGCTCCATGTGCTAAAAATTCACGACATAATTTGTTGTTTACATTCCTTTTCTGTCAAATATTCGAAAAAATTCTCACATAAAAACTAGTAAATTACATTATTTTAATTTTCAAAGATGGACTCGAATTTGAGAATAAATATAATTCATTTTTCGTGAGAAGCATTCATAATAAATATATAGAATTATCAAGACAGGCGCAATAAAATTATGCATATTTTAATTATATTGGCAGTTTAACACTTTAAAAAACAATAACTAATGTTTGTAAAAATGTATATCAATCACGCAGTATAAACCTAAATTTAATATAAAATTTGTTTTTATATTGAATATAATAGAAGAAAAGAATTTCTTTAAATAATCTTTCTTCTGAGTTTGAAATCCGATAAAAAATAATCTTGTATAATTCTACTTTGTGAAGTAGAAGCACAAACAATGAAATTGCATGATACTGATAGAATAAATCGTATAAAATTGTGTTATTAAACTTAAAACAGAAAAACAAAAGAAATTTATTAAATAATTCAGAAATTTTACAGATATTTACTTATAAATAGAATATTTAATTAATGAAATACGAATTTTATTTTATTGTAAACATGATTAAAAATTGCAACCCTGCATTGTGACGATGTCACTATAAATAATTAAAAAATAACGTATCTTTGATTGAAATAAGTATTCTTGTAAAATTCTATACTAAAATATAAAAACCATATAGCGTATTAGATTAAGCTAATTACAACCTTTGTACAGTAGAAAATGGCAAAGTTTTAAGTGACGGATATTATCCATTAGTTATATTTTATTATATTATAAAATTTGTGAAGAGAAATTGATATTAATATTTAAATACCTTACAATGCAATATCAAATATGTCTAAGTGGCAAGCAGACAAGGAAGCAAACATGGCTAATACTCTATATTATAGAGTCTATAATATCAATTGTTAGCGTACGTATCTGCTTACTACCTAGAAGTACTCATTATAAACATGAATACCAATATTTAACGATATTATAAATAATTTTCGAACTTTTATTGTAAATAAGATAGAATATGACGAACAAGTAGTCCAGGTACAATATTTTAAATATATTTATGAAATAATGCAAAACATTTAAGTTTTTCTATGAAATTTCTACAAGTACAGTAGAGCATCGATTATCCGACCTAATTGGAGACTGGGATTGGTCGGATAACTGAAAAGTCGGATAACCGAAAAGTATGAAAAAATACATTATTAGTATAGTGTATTAGGCCTGGTTTAAATACTAGCCTCCCTTTCGTGGTCGAGCCAGTGCTGCCAGCTAAAACATGCAAAATTTTAACAGAAATAATATTAAAGTAGCCAAGACATAACCAAATATTGTAGCGCCACATCACTAGCGGACATTTGAATTTGCCGACTAGAACGCTGTCGGTTAACCGGTAAGTCGGTTAATCGGGGGTCGGATAATCGATGCTCTACTGCAATTCTTATCTTGTCTCTTAAGATATTAAGTAGAGTATAAAAAATTTAATTCTATATATTTTATAAAATATAGTTCTTTAGAAGTCTCACTTTTAATATTCCATGTTTGCTTAATATATAATGAGTTATAATTGCAATAACAATTATTATATTTAATATAAATATCGAGTAAGTATGCACATTAAAAAATTCTTATACTCTCTGAATATTCATTATATTGTATAATGTATCAATACAATATTTTAAATTGGAAAAATAAGACATTTTTAAAATAAATATTTAAGAAATTTGATGTAAAGTAAATAATTTTAACAGAACTTTCAAGTATTTGCATTTTTAGCTAATTAATTAATGTAATAATCATACCTATTAAAATATTTGAGACGTTTAATTACCTATTTTCATTAATTCTATCTCAAATGATAAAAGTAAGATAAATTAAATATAAAATTTTATTAATTAAACACGATAAATCTTAATCTAATTGCTATCTTGAAATTTTAACAATTAAAAATTATTTTTAATAATTAAATTTAATATATTTTCAGTAATTCATTATGCTGATTATTATTTAATTCTTCGGAAATAATTTAATATATATTATGTTACAGTACACCCTTGGTTTAACGCATTAACAGGGGAAAACGGATCCTCTTAAATGCTGACAGTTCGTAAAGTCGAAAGTTACCGAGAAACAGGACATTTTTTACTCTTCAAATTAAAATAATTGTAATGCAAAAATAGCTTACAATAGACTTACAATAAAATACAATACACTTGATATCAGTAAACAAGCCTCAGAACTTTAAGGCGGAGGAAATCTTAAAACAGCCTTTGGCTTTGAGATTCCCCTCAAGGCCGCATTTATTATAACAGTTTCTTGTTCTGTTTTTCTTATAGGGCTATTAGTTTTTATTAAATTCTAACTCCAATATGTCCGGTTTCCCCCTTCTTTAGTTGGAGTAATACACTTAAAACAATAATGTAAACAATTTTTCTATTAAACAAATTTTTTGTGTGTGAAAGCTTGTAAATATGTAGTATTTTGTTAATTTTTTCTTTAATTTTTCCATAAATTAAGGTTTTACCACTTTTACCGGCATTTCTTAAAAGGTAAAAGTAACAGTAAAACTAATTTGACAATATTCTCTTGAACTATTTTAACTAGAAGGAAAAAAATTGTAGTTTAAGTGAATAATGTAAAATTAGTTTTAATGTTACTTTTACCTTTTAATAGATGCCGGAAAAAGTGGTATAAGCTTTAATTAATGGAAAAATTAAAGTGAAAAAATTAACAAAATATACATATTTACAAAATTTCACAAGAAATAAAATTTGTTTAATCGAAAAATCTTTTACATTATTGTTTTAACTGTATTACTCCAACTAAAGAAGTAGGAAAACCCGACATGTACTGTACATATTGGACTTGGAATTTAATAAAAGTCAAGCAATTATTTATTGTGACATCGTCACAATGCTGGGTTGCAATTTTTAACCATATTTTTAATTCATTTAATTTAACATGTCGTTCTCCACCTCAAATTAGTAGTGGCTTGCCCCTGTACATCATACTTTTCCTGTTAGCAACAGAGTCATGCCGGTCATCTATCTAACTCCTTTTAGGAAAAAATTTGAAATGAATAGTATGACTGTAACGTGACTTCTTTTGTATCAGCGATGAGCGTACAGTTAATCGGGGCCTTCTGTCCCGATTCTTTCTATATCTAGTCTTCGCTTTCATTTATCTAACTTTGTTCTTGACATTGAGGAAGGACAGACAGAAAGATTTTACATAGTCTACAATTTTTATTCAAATTGCAGCCCAATAATAAAAGTTTTTATATTCATTATTTTAGCACACAAATATTGATTACACTTTCATTATACCATATTTATGAAATCTCATATAAAATAATTTATATTTTTACTGTTAATATCAATATATATTGCATGTTTATACAATAAACATAATATTAATTCATCATTAAAACTAAATTTTATAAAGTTAAAAGTTATACGAACCTGGTAAATAGTTCAATATTAAAAAATGCGTATTCTCCACTGTTTACCATTTCTAATTCGTATGCTGCCAACAGAATTTCTCTAACAGCATTTGAAGAGGCACATATTAATATGACTGAAAAAAATATATAAAATTTTGTAAATTGTATTTTTAATACATGTTATCATTTAAATAATGTAATACAACAGAGTCTCGATTATTCGACATTCTGCCTTATGCAATATATTAAAAATATGCGATGTACTATTTCCAGTGTATGATCGTGCTAAGTATGTATTTTACTTAATTACTGTTGTTTTATCTATTAGTGCATCCCATCTGCCATAAATGTATCTTTTATTCATCTGTACAAATGACCTATATTTGTGATATACCTGCTATAACTTTTTATTTTTTTTTTTATTGTGTTTTCTTTTAATGTAATTTTATTGTTTGAGGAAAATGCTAAATAAAAACTGAAGTAAAGAATTTTTTCAATTAAATAAATTTCATTTAACATTTATTTAAAATAGCCATAAAATATGCGATTTGTTTCGGTTTTTTTCTTTCTATTTTATTTGAGATCTTTGTTAATTTAACCATCTGTTGTGGGATCGGATTAAACATAACCCAAAATAGGCAAATGCAATGGCACCAAAGGTAAAAATTACACATAAGGACAGATTATTTTTCTTCTGATTTAAAATGGTTTTCATTTATCATTATGTAATCATAATAAGCATGTTCCCAGAAAGACCTTTAAGGTTCTGTCACATATTTGTTTTCAGTATTTTCTTCAAATGAAGAGTTCCATGAGATGATTGTCTTAATTCACAGAAGCACAACGAGGTCTTCGTGATCACGTTCCATTTTTTTACTTATCCTATTCTGTTCGACTTTGCCCATAAATTGGATATCATTAATACCATTTCTTTGTGAACAACCACTAATCTTATTCACTTCCTGCTGGGTTTTTCAACTATTTAAAAGTTCAGTGTTTCGCTTCTTCAGACTCCTTTCGTGATGACATTTTGACTGCAATTCACGTCCGTCCAATAATACTGAGATATTAATTTGCAATAAATAACTATGAACTTCATTGACTTTCAGTTATAATTACAAATTAATATGTATTTACAACAGCAAAGCCAATGAAGTTCATAGTTATTTATTGCAAATTAATTGATAATACAGATAAGAAGCTTATAGTGAACTGATTCACTTATGCCTATAGACAGTGCTCTTTAACTATAAATACTGGTCCGCACATATAGTGACTGATCATATAGGCTCTTTACTGAGCAGATATCTATACTGTGTATCTATATCAATACTTTTGACGCTATATACCGGCACGCTCGAGCAGAAAAACAGTTTTGTCTATGGGTATATGCAAATTATAGCTTGTCAAAGAAACAGTCCCTTGTTTTCTGTGTAAAGGGCTAATAAACTCATTTTGTTTATTTATTAGATATTTATTTCCTAGTATATCTGTTAATATATACACAGAAATCAGAGAAATATCTAATATCTACTTGACCTTTGTTTATTAATAGGACACTAGTATAATAAACTGGTGAAATATCTAGTATTCTATTCAGAAACTTCACCAGTATAAGTCTTATTAATAAACAAGGTCCAAATAGACAATATATACACAGAAATGTAAAACAGTAAGAACAAAAAGGCAAAAAAAGGTGTTGTTCGATATCTTCTTCCACGGGAAATTTGCAGTAGATTCTTATTTTGTTAAATTGTCACCCTATTAATGTTTTGATCTACGAACTTATTAAATATATAAATTTTTCCTCTATCAAATATTTTCTTCGACTGCAATAAAATTTTTATTATTTAGAGTTATGTGATCAAATGACTTGAGAATAGGATCAATCTCTTAACTCTATTGGGGCCATTTAAGTAGGATAATCGGAACTCTGATGTATAAAAATAAAAATTTATAATTTATATTTTAATATTTTCTTATTTGTTTAGTGTAAATTTTATTTTAAATACAGCATTATACGATTAAGCTGTTTTCTGAAGAAAATTATTATTAAATTAAGTATCTTTATTATAGTTAAGAGGTGAAGAGTTTAAGCTTCGAAAACGATACTCATTACTTTAATTACCAACAAGTACCAATTAAAGTTATCCAGTGAACAAAAAAAATGTATAATCAGCTTCAAAAAGCAGCATCGTGTTTCTATTTTAAAATATTTAAATATAGAAAAATATATTTATAAAAATTCTATAACTAAATTGTAATTTGAGATAAGCTATTCAATGAACGTTCTTAATAATTTAATACTTTACTAAAAATTATTTTGAGATAAGTTTATTGGTAATTTAAGATTTGTTACTAATAAGATAATAAAATAAATGTTAATAATTCTTATTTTCTGTCCCGATCACAATACAATTTAATGAAAAAATTACAGTTTTATAACAATTCATTTGATTTATATTAAATTTATTTGGTTTGCTTTTGTATTTTACTCTAAGATATAAATTTCTTTCTCTGGAGAGGCTCTGTTACATACTGAAGGAAGAATTGAAATGACTATTTCCTATCGATTTGTATTTTTTTTTTATCAGAAGAATATTATTCTCTTGTGTGACATAAATGCTGACATTCTTTTTCTTGCATCTCCAATATATCACGGTCTAAATAATTTTTTCAATAACTGTAATTTTAAGGATTTCATTGCGAATTTTAAAGTTATACTTAACAAAACGAAATTCTATAAATTCTTTAGCTTAACTTTTGTTATTTATACTTTAATTTTTGTTTGTCTGATTCGTGAAACATTTATATATACATATATGTTTAAATTTACATGAATAATAAGTATTTTGTTTGTATACTTTGAAATTTCTGACACACTTCTCTCATTTCATTTTCTATAGAAACTGATTTATTTATATATCACGGTATAAAATATACGAACTGTTACAATAATTCACTGTTTTTTTTAATGTCAAAAATTTCGTTATTTCTTTCACATTTCTAGACAATAATTTTCCAGCATTATTTGAATAATTCAAAAGGCGATATTTACAATTTTCGAGTTTAAAATTTCATTTGAATTGTATAATACAATTAATTACATGTTATTGTAATACAGCCAATTATATTTTAATCTTACTTGAACAAAGAACTTTTATTGTGTATTTTATATATAGTTATTGTCACACAAAAAGATATATTTATATTAACATTAGATAGGCGAACTCATGTTGCTTTGTTTGTCGATATTGGACTGAACTATCACAGCACTGTTATTATTTTTGACAGAATAAAGATATTATAATCTCGATATTATAAAATAAACACAAACTTTTCTAATAATGAAATTTTTTACGTGTCAAATATAAACCCAAATTCTAAATGAAATTTTTTAGCAATTAAAATAAATCTTGTTTTGTGGTTAGTCTTCCTGAATAATCAGGAAATAGAGAATCACAAAAACTTGCTTTTATAATGCAAACATAAATAGACCTACTGATCCAACTCTATATTGAACAAATTCCTGAGGCTACATCCATTAAAAGTAAATAATGTGAAGAAGAAAATGGAATGAACAAACAATAAATGACACTCATCTCGAGCCTGAATAAATATCTTAATCTTTCCTGCCAGTGGAGTACTTATTAAGGATTATACGCTTCCAAGAATTGTTAAGGAACTTATCCTACTGTTTATATTAATCCTACATCTATTTTATTTACACATATTTTACTATAGACGTTACAAAAACGAAGTATACACACAAATAAATCAAAACATACTCGTGATTTTTAGCTATTCTTGTCTAAATCGAAAATATTTTAATTAATTTTGAATCATTTTCTTTGATTACAATAAAAATTAAATTTATATTATATAATTTAGTTTATAATATAAAATAATGAGCATATTTTATAGTATTGAACACAGTTTACGTTCATTTACGATGCGATTAGGCTTTATTAGGTAGTGAGGGAGACGAAACTGAATGTGTTTGGCTATACCAAACATTGAAATTCATAAAGTTGCTTAAAGGAGTCGAGACTTGGAAAACGGTTGAGAACTCATGGTATAGAATTTGACTAAAAAAATTATTTCTATCGAGTTCAGTCGGTTTTTCATTCTTGTGTTACATCTGTTAATTACGAACAAATGCTATAAAAATACAATCAAAAGTTCAAATTATAAATAGATAGATTTTATATTTTCTATGGTAGCTGTATTATCTGTATTATATGTTGATCTAGTAATAGTCTCTTTAATCCGAAAAATTGACGGTAGACTATCTCACAGCTTAACAGGTTCAAACTCCTTTATTGCCTTTTTACAAATGCATTTCGGATCAGTATTATTTTCTCTGACCCCTCTTCAGTGCTATAAAACAAAATTTGTATAAGTAACAAAACTAACGCGAGAAGAAAAAACAACAAACACTTTAAAAAACCGTTTTTTCCATACCTTAAATTCTTCATACACTCCTTTTACACCTATACAGTACTTTCGGGTTCTGTTCACATTACCTTAAAAATTACGGTTTTTTTCCATTGCAACAGTGCACTACGGCAATACTACATAAATAATTACAAAAGTATAACATCTAATTAACGTTCTAGCCTATTTTTAATATAAATTTCAAAAGTCTTTAAAACAATCAATCATACATACGTACAGGCTTTCCATAAAAATGTTCTAAAACCTTGCACATTTTTTAAAAAAATCACTACAAATGTTATACACATTTGAAATCATCCCCTTGGTACAGTTTTCGGGGATACTATAGATTACCACTTATGGAATTTCTGGACTTTGAGTATATATCTGAACTCAGGAGACCGAGACGAGTTCAACGATACCCTACTTTTGGACCGGAGACGAAAAATAATAAAGTCATCATACTTTTTTCCAGCGATCGCGCGATGATAGGAGTCGCGTCGCTCTCTCCGCTAAGTCGGCCTCGCTATCGCGATCGGGAGTCGCGTCGCTTGGCGTTAAAATTGCCTTTAGTAGACGTTTTCCCCCTTTTTTACTTTGTTCAAGAACTACCGTGAATCAATAACTAATGACGTTTAGCACATGGCGGCCTGCCGGCGGCTCTCCTCCGGGAGGTCAGTCCGGAGCACGAACAGTGGGAACGGCCGCCACGTTCGCTGCCGTAAGTAACATTAACCGAAATGGCGATCGCGCGATGATCGGAAGTCGCGTCGCTCTCTCCGCTCTCGTATCGCGTGTTTAACCCTACTGGACATGACCGTAGTCCGACGTCATGATTTGCAGACTTTACCGCAAGATGGCAGTACTAGCAACTATGGTGCCGTCTTCATGAGAGCATTAAAAAAGTATGGTAACTTAAAAAGTATGATAACTTTTTTATTTTTCGTCTCCGGTCCAAAAATAGGGTACCGTTGAACTCGTCTCGGTCCCCTGAGTTCAAATATATAATCAAAGTCCAGAAATTCCACAGGTGGTAATCTATAGTACACCCCAGTTTTCTTCCGTCCGCAACAGTATGATTCTATTAATATAAACTACTGGCATGTCGCGCCCTCTATCAGGTTATACCATTGTTGGTGCGATCTGTATTCCATTTGGGCGCACGTTGCGCCCAAATGGAATACAGATCGAGCAACAATGGAATATTAATAGAATCATATTGTCGTGGACAGAAGAAAACTGTACGAAGGGATGATTTCAAATGTGTATAACATATGTAGTGATTTTTTAAAAAATATGCAAGGTTTTAGAACATTTTTATGGAAAGCCTGTACGTATGTACGTATGTATAATTGATTGTTTTAAAGACTTTTGAAATTTATATTAAAAATAGGCTAGAACGTTAATTAGATGTTATACTTTTGTAATTATTTGTGTAGTATTGCCGTAGTGCACTGTTGCAATGGAAAAAACCGTAATTTTTAAGGCAATATGAACAGAACCCGAAAGTACTGTATAGGTGTAAAAGGAGTGTATGAAGAATTTAAGGTATTGAAAAAAAGGTTTTTTAAAGTGTTTGTTGTTTTTTCTTCTCGCGTTAATTTTGTTACTTATACAAATTTTGTTTTATAGCACTGAAGAGGGGTCAGAGAAAATAATACTGATTCGAAATGCATTTGTAAAAAGTCAATAATGGAGTTTGAACCTGTTAAGCTGTGAGACAGTTTACCGTCAATTTTTCGGATTAAAGAGAATATTACTAGATCAAGATAGGTTTTACTTCAGTTCGCTATCTATCTGTATTCGGTTTATGGCGTCTGACGTCGCCTTCGACTTTTAGGAACCCTCTTCATCTCAATCTATCCATACACCAGTCCTCTTTAATCCCGTTTTCACTACATGCTAACTTTACTCCGTCGTACCAAGTTCGCCAGGTCGTCCTCACTTTTTCTTTTTTTGTGGAATGTATTTAATTGTCATTTTCGGGAGTCTCTCATCACTCATTCTTTTCACATGTCCAAACCAAATAAATTCTTTTCTCTGTGTTTCTTCCAAAACAGTCTCCTTGAATCCCATTAGGTCTTTGGTCCTCTCATTAGTTATTCCCTCTCTTTTAGAGATTCTGCACGATCTTTTCAATGCATCCATTTCAACCGTTGTTACTGTATTCTTCTCTTCCCCAGTCATTCTCCATGCCTCTGTTCCGTATAATATAAGTAAAATTAAACGAGCAAAAATTATGGTGACGTGGCCACAATACCGTACTGCAGTTTTTAACCGTATTTTTAATTCATGTAATTTTAAAATATATGTTTTCAATTTCAAATTACAGTAGTAGTGTCTTGCCCCTGCGCATCATACTTTTTCTGATAACAACAGAGTCGTGTTGGTCATCAATGTAAGTCTGTTTATGAGAAGAAAATGTTTGAATTAAAATCATATGACTTCCATTCTAGAATGGAAGTTTGTTTACAGTTAATCGGAGCCTCCTGCACCGAATCTTCCCACAACAGGTCTTGACTTTTATCTATTTGACACCGTTATCGAAATTTAAAAAAGACACACAGACGACAGTGGAAATTTATAAGTCTATAATTATTTCAAATTGCAGCCCAATAAGTAGAAAAAAAGCAAATTACAAACTCAGTTGAAAATTATATCCCGAGATTATTACTTGATTTTCTTTTCGGGCTGCAATTTGAAAAAACTGTAGACCTATAAATCCCACTGTTGTTTGTCTGTCAGTCGTCCGTCCGGCTGTCTTTCCTCAATCTCCAGATCGGAGTTAGATAGATGAAATAAAAGACCCGATATGAAAATCACAGGGGCAGGAAGCCCCAATTAACTACATTTGATACAAACCAAAAATCATGTTATTTCAATTCGAAAAGTTCCCCTGAAAGGTGTTAGATAGATGACCTCACGACTCGTTAAATGAAAAGCGTGATGTACAGGGAAAGGCCGCTACTAATTTGAAGTAGAGAGCATATATTTTAAATTACATAAATTAAAAATGATTAAAAATTTTGACAATGTCACAATAAATAATTGCGTTTTGTTTAACTTTATTGTTATAGCACTTTATTGTAATTCTTATTGCATAAAACATAATGATAATATCACAATCTGGTTTTAATAATCTAATTTTCTTAAAGATATGACAAACAATAGTCTCTGAAATCCGACGTACAGTACATCGTTCCAGCATGTGTAAGTTTATAGTTTAATTTATTTAATTTAAAATATATGCTCTCCACCTCAAATTAGTAGTGGCTTGCCCCTGTACATCATGCTTTTCCTTTAACAATAGAATCGTGCAGGTCATCCATCTAACACCTTTCAGGGGAAAATTTTTGAATTGAAATAACATTACTTCCGATTTGTATCGGAAGTTTGTATATAGTTAATCGGGGGCCCCTTTTCCAACATTTTCATTTCTGGTCTTGTCTTTCATCTATCTAACACCGCTCTAGAGATTAAGGTAAGACAGTGGAAATTTATAATACTACAATTATTTCAAATTACAGCCTAAAAATTTCATTGAAGGACTGGTGCATATTTTTATTATTATATTGTTTTTCGTTTAAAACAATTTTTTTTGAAAACAAATTATAATTGTAAATATTAATGTTATTCTAGACTATAATATCAGAATTATCGTTTGTGCTTCTAACAACAGTTGATTTTAAATCGTAGTGTACAGTACGATAATAAAATTTCCATTACAGATCTGTATGCAGTATAATCTGAATACAATATATCTTACCATAAAAGTTAAAATTTTGGTTACGTATGCCACTCATATTGATTTCAACGCTAACTTACTTAATATAAATAAAATTATTATTTACTGATTATTTACTGTAAACGTCCATTTATCCATTTATTTTTTGGCTTTATCAGAGGCAGGAAATGATTTTTCGTCTTTAATTCTATCTCGCAAACAAGATTTAACTAATCTACATCTAGGCAATATGTAATTATATCTCTTGCGGCTGTATTTAACAACAAAGACTTGAAAATCGAAATCGAAGTCAATTAATCAGCATTCATTTCACTTGAAGTACGTGAGTTTTCATTGGTTAACTTTATCTTCGACCTCAACTTTTTGTTGGTAAAATAGCTACAGCCATTAGTGCAGTTATTTTCCAAGTAATTTTAAGTCTATGCCCTTTCCTTTCTCTAGTCTCCAATTAATACAACGTTACGAAAGTCTTGAATTTGATATAGAGAACATGTGCCATCCTCTTCTAACTTTATTAGTGGAGATAATCAAAGAAAAACATCTGAAGTCTATCCACTTACTCCTACATACAATCATCGCAAATTATTTATTTTCAAATGTTTTCACGTTATATTGAACTTTTATTATATCCTACCGTACCACTTTACAGAAGAATGCAGACAATAATAGAATTATAGAGGTTTTAATTTTCTAAATGTATAAACAAACAAGTTTGTTTTTATTCACATATTTTAAATTGTTTAGTGTTTTGTGATATTGAGAAAATTAATACTACTAAATTTAATTTACTGTATAAGCTTTGAACAAATTAAATATAAATATCATTTTCATAAATATATGAATATAAATAGAATAATTAAAAGATACATAAAATACTTTAAGAAAAAAAATAAGAAAATTAAATTTATCGATGTTATGCTGGGTTTGCACAGACTTGCAATGAAGATGAATGGTCATGAAGGGTATGGTCAGATCAACCAACACTCGAACCTAATTGTTCTAAAAACCAACCAGCACTCGAACCCGAATGTTCTAGAAAAGTAAACTGATGCCTTTACTATCTCCATCATCCTGGCTCTAAAATCCTTTCGCACTCACACTAACTTCTAGACGTTTGTGGTTTATCCCAAAACGTTTATCTGCATATTTTATATGAAATTTCTTCAAATATATTTTTGAATGAAATTGATTATTCTAATATGAAACGATCATATTAAATATAATTCAAGAATGATTACTTTATATTGGATTTTAACTGAATAAACTGAATAAAATTCGTGAAATCTATTGTACAGTTTCAATAATATTTTTAAAATGTCGAAGATAAAACTTGATTTTACAAAGACGTAAAATTAATTTAGTATTTCGTTACATTTGAACTGAATTAATTAAATTCCAATTAGTACAGCATTTACTTTTCTTGTATATATAAAATATTTCTTTCAGATTAATAATTTAATTAAATAAAACTTTAATATATTTCTCTGATAAGCTCGTTCAGGAAATTCTACTAAATAAATTTATAAAAAGAGAAAACATTTTCATTAATATTTGTGTATTATTTGTTCACACAAGTACAGACTTTATAATATATATTATATATATAATGTATATTATAAATTATAACTCACTTGACGTATCTAGAATAGACTGCACACGAAAAATTTCTGAAATTACTCGCTCACATTTGATCTTGATTCACTCTAGAATGTAGGATAATGCTTAAATGTCTCGGTTATCCGGTGATATTTTTGGATAGTGTAGAAAAAATTGGCAATGGAATTAAAATGGAATTATATAAGGGAAATGGCGTTTAGGATTAGGATAAGTATCATCAATATTTCAATTCTGATCACATCTATGTTCAAGATTGCATTTATTCAGATATTAATAATTAAAACAGTATAGTTTGACATTAGTTTTCTAACTCTTCAATTACTCTCCAAAAAATTGGCCCGTTGGTATTTATCAGACTGAAATTTTCAGTAAGTGATTGAAACAATTCATTCATAACCATAACAGTATAAAAAATATTATAGATGCATTTATTAAGACTATTGAATATAGTTGTAATTAATTTGTTCGTGATTCAAAATGAACATATTTAATATTCAACTAAATACACATGATGTCAGCATTTTAATGTTTTAAAACACGGACAAATTAATTATAACTACATTAAAAAGCCATGAAAAAAATTTAATAGCTTCTTGGTTAATGCAAAAAGAAAATATCAAAATTTATTTTCTAGCATTTTAAACACATTTTTTTCTTTTTTTTCTGTAATATTTTCTATAGTTTTAAAGCTTCTTAAATAAATTAAATTAATTATAAACATCTGATTTAACTTTAATATCAAATCTAAATTCCTAAAAAGAAAATTATCATCATCATCATCATCATCATAAAATCTATAGATGAAACAATGTTATGAGAATGATATAGATTGTGATCTTCCATAGTTTCTGTTGAATTTTTAATAAATGCAAAAATTTCAAGCTATTGTTTTAAACCATTTCAAATTTTATTATAGATTTTTGGGCTACGTAGACCTATAAATTTCCACTGGCATCCATCTGTCTGTCTGTCCTTCCTTAATATCGAGAACGAACTAAGACAGATGAAAGAGAAAACCAGATATAAAAATAATAGGAGCTGGAAATCCCGATTAACTATATACAAATTTCCAGTCTAAACCAGAGGGATTTCAATTCAAAAATTTCTTCTGAACGGAGTTAAATAAATGACCAGCATGACTCTGTTGGTAATAGGAGAAATATGATGTACAGGAGCAAAACACTATTAAAATTGAGATCATTGAGACAAAAAATTTCAGCCTGGTATTGTGACAAGTTACAATAAATGATTCCTTCTTTCTTCTAAATTCGTCGCTTTTAAAACATTTAAACAATATTCAGTTGATAATAAAATGGTAATGCCAAATAATCAAAATTCTAAAACTTATTTCTAAACACTTAAAATTTAAATTCAGAAATTTTTTTTATCTCCATTTTTTACACGATAAGTTATTTTTAACCTTCCTAAAAACTTTTTTATCGATAAATTTATTTTATCGATAGAATCTGCTTACTTTTTTTTAAATATATCGATAAAGTAATTTTAAAAAGAAAGGAGCAATTATTTATTATGACATCATCACAATGCCGGGCTGCAATTTTTAATTATGCTTTTTAATTTATTTAATTTATAATATATGCTCTTCGCCTCAAATTAGTAGTGGCTTGCTCCTGTATATCATACTTTTCTTTTAACAATTGGAGTCGTCCCAGTCATCTAATGACTTTCAGGGAAAAATTTTTGAATTGAATTAACGTGACCTTCGAATTTATGGTGGTTCGAATATCGTTAATCGGGCCTCCTGCCCCTAAGGTTTCCATATCTGGTCTCTCTCTCTCTTTTTTTTTTTTTTTTTTTTTTTTTTTATCTATCTGACTCTGTTCTGGAGATTAAAGAAGGACAGACGACATAGGTCTACAATTTTTGAAAATTGCGTATTACATCGTAAATATTTGACAATTCATTCATTTTTAATACATTGATGAATATACAGTAAATTTGTAAAATATTTATTGTGTCAGAATGTGGATATAACGAAAAGGTGGTGTCGAGCTGAGACAAAGAAAGAGCGGACTAAAAGAAGGAATGCACGTTTATAACACAACACACGTTACAACTAAACTAAAAGTAACAACCAGGGATAACAAAGACACTTTTATGACAAATAATTATTACTAGTTTTCTTACTTCTAATACCAAAATATCAAAGTTGAAGGAGAAAAATTCTATCAGTGGCCGAATGGATAAAATGCTGAACACTATTAGCCGGTCATGGATTTGCTCCTTACCAACTATCTGCTCATATAGAGCTCTCTCGGTTTTCTTCACGCTTCTAAAACCTAAATACAGACCAGTTTCTTATAGAAAGCCCTCCCAGAAAGCGTTCCTCATTGGCTGATTGCTTTCGTCTTGTGTTTGTCAACTAATCAAGGCCTTAAAAAAATCTTTGCTGAGTTTACTGAGGTTGGATAATGAATACAATCTCCTACTACAATACGGCAGTAAAACAACG
The DNA here is from genome assembly GCF_030686945.1 of Centruroides vittatus. NCBI lineage: Eukaryota > Metazoa > Arthropoda > Arachnida > Scorpiones > Buthidae > Centruroides > Centruroides vittatus. The sequence goes on from NW_027122463.1 coordinate 3,043,299, forward strand.
CGTTTTTCTCTATCTACTAGCCTTGAATATCTAGTCTTTACATATTCGATCTCAGTTCGTTATGTTGCATCGTTATTTTACAATTAAATATGAACATAAACTTGTCTTGTTCAATCAATACAAAACAAGAATTCAGCAAAGAAAAAAGCAAATAATTTTGTGAAGTATCGTGAGCACTCAAGAGACATTCGAAGAGTAAGAACAGTTCTTTTTCTTGAACATGAACGTAAGCTCACAGGAACAAGAAGCTGAAGATCCCGAAGTTACAGGTTATTCCTTACCCTTCTTACAACTCAGTTCTAGTTTTTCTGGTTCTTCAGTTCTGGTTCGCAGTTCTTACAGACCACCAGACTTCTGACTGCTCCTAATATTAAAGGAAGTGTTAAAAGACCGATGGATGTCGAAGCTCAAGCTGCTGCGATGAATAGAGAAGAAAACATCACAAAGATTTTAATGCGTAGAATACAAAACTGCATTGGATGTATGAAAACATATAACTCTATACAGTAATTATGTTGAAAAATGAATACGTATGATAAAATTTAATGATCTCTGCTAGTTCTCAAACTGGTCATATCATAAATCTTGGTTGCTTGTTGTTCTCTATTATATGTATTTTTTTAGCACAATGTTGCCGTTGAGAACATATCACACAGGAAACACTTTCAGTGGAAAAAGGTTGGTTTATTGGTGTGCATTTCGGGCTTAACATCCCTCTTCAGTCCTATTATTACATATTTATCAGCAAATCGATTACAGGTTTACAAATTTACAGAATGCATTGAAAAAATTAGGATACGCGTACAATGGTTTATACAATAAAACTTAATTACTTGAGATAGTGACAGTTAAACCAACATGACTCGTGATAAGATATACACGTAGTTGGGAGGGGAATTCCGCCTCTTAATACATACTTAATTTTAGATTTAAGTTCACCCCCTTTTTTAGAACATGTTATACTGTCCTAATGTGTATAAGTGTGGAGCCAAAAGAATTTTAGCTCCATTTTTCCCTCCTTTTTTCAACTACGTGTATATCTTATTACGAGTCATGTTGGTTTAACTGTCACTATCCCAGGTAATTAACTTTTATCGTATAAATCATTGTACGCGTATCCTAATTTGTCCAATGCATTCTGTAAATTTATAAACCTGTAATCAATTTGCTGACAAATATGTAATAATAGGACTGAAGAGGAGCCGTTAAGTCCGAAATGCATATCCGTTCACACCAATAAACAAACCTTTTTCCACTGAAAGTGTTTCCTGTGTGATATGTTCTCAACGGCAACATTGTGCTAAGAAAATACATGATCATATAAGCTATATCATTCTAAATTAATTTTAAATAAACAAAACTCTTATCTATGAATCAATCCTCATAATTACTCAGATTAAAAACCTTATTTAACTGTTATTCATATATAAATTGTATTAATAATTTATATATGAATAACAGTACTCGAAAGTCAACCGTATTTTTATTATGTGTATTGTAGATACATTTATGAGTATGAAAATTAAACTCAATTAGTTAAGGGGTTGTAATTTTGCGTATTGAGCAAAAAAAATGATCTCATTTTAAACACATTTTGGAAGTTTTCTAAGTAAAAATAGTATTTTAAAAAGACAAATTGACTCTTTACAGCTTCGCTACTGACTTTAGAGCTTACTAGTTACAAATTGTTACTGACGTTAAGGCCACTCCATATACGTGTAATGTACTGTATAGTACAGTACATTTATTTTTTGAGAATTCATTATTTATTTACTGTTTATTTGTATCGACTAACATTGTAGAATTTCAACCACAGTGCAGATAATAAATAATACTTGTAGAAAATTTTTGATAAAATTATATATTTTCTTTGAATGTTTCGTAATTAGTTTTCAGTTAATACAAATTATTATTTATAAAACAAAAAAATATTTAAAACAACATAAAAATATGTTATATAATTATTCATCTCAGAATAATTTTTATGTTATGAGAATTAATAATTAAAAAATTTTAAAAAACACTAAAAAAAACTTTAAATTTGAAATTTTAGCTTTTAAATATAAATTATAATAAAATTAACTGTTAAATTTTAAAAGTTTTTAGTTCAAAAATATATTCAACTTAATGACAAACATGAAAATGATTTGAAGTATTTTTAGTAAATTTTTGTTATATCATATCTTAGGAACACAGTTTTAAGCAGGAAAATGCGCTGTTTCCAGATTAAAACCGAGTAAAATTGTATAAAAATTCGACTTCGGTATCGCTTAATTGCTTTCCTTTAGAGAAAAACGTACTAAAACATTCCAAATTATTACATTTATCTTTAAATTACGTATATATTCATTTTGAATTTTTTTTTTTTTTTTTGTTATAAATCAAATTTTTTATATTTACAGAAGGACAGCTTTAAAATAAGCATCCTTTACAGCTGCACTATTTCTGCTAGCGAGCATACCACTTATTAAAACATTATTGGAAGCATTTTTGTGGTGTTGTTAAGAGTCCTAGTCATTACAGCTTAAGGTAGGAGCTGCAATAACTAGAACCTTTTCGTGGTCATAACAGAGCTTTCTGATTACTCCTTTCATTTTGTTCCACAGAATTATCCGTTCTCTAAAACGAAAGAGAAGGTAAAATACAGATTTCAATAACGAGCAAAGTGAAGCCATATCGACGAAAGCCATTAGACATCAGAAAAATGATTGTTTTCACGAGTGATATAAAACGATAGCAGACGTGGTAATTGCAGAAAGTGTTTACTTTGAAAGTAGTGTGTGTAAGAATTTCTGCGGGTGGTATAATAAAAGTTTGTTTTATTTTTCACTCTATTAGGTAAAAGGACAAAGTAGATAAATGTATTTTTTTTGTATTTTTTCAGATCTATGTATTTTCTTATTCTACAACTTTATCATCATAGAACTTTTACTTGTTTCTATGTGAAAGCGGATATGAATTATTTCTTTTCCTGTTAATATAAATATTTTTAAAGAATTGAAACGCAAAAGAAAATTAAGATATTATTGTATACATTTAATTTATAAAATTTTCTGTTTACAACAAAACATTCATGAAACTTTTAGATTATATAAAATTATTATATTACATTATATAAAATTTTATTAATAATTTATATAACAGTAATAAATAATTATTACTGTTATATAAATTATTAATAAATAATTAAATATTTACTTTATTATTTTTTCTTATTACACAAAAATCAGCTACTTTTTATTACTTTTCAAATGAAGAATTAAAATCTTTTTAAATAAATATTTTTAATTAAATATTAAAAATCAAAAATAATTTTAATAATTGAATTAATAAACTAATAATAGAAAAATAACTTCATATTTTAAAATTTATTTTAAATTTTAAATACAATATTTTATTAATTATAAAGAGTGATGATATGTTGTATATTTATATACTATATTAGACAATTAACGTGTTATATAATTCTTTATTACTGTAATAAAATAAAAATAATTATTATTACCTGAAATATAATATATATATATATATATAATTATTTCTGAAATTTTTCTTTTAAAGATTATGGAAGATGATATCCTTTCTTGTGAGATGTGTTTGTGTGTGAAAATAATCTTTCAGATATTGAAGTGAATGATGCAGTAAAAGGTTTATGTGAAAGATTAAAATAGCTTTTCTTTCTAAGAAATTATATAAAGTGGAGTTTCGAAAGACAATAATATTAGTCTCAGTCATTTATAGAAAACTTTTAAATACTAAACCTTTAATTTCATTTATAAGATATATATAATGTGACTAATATGCAAAGAGGATTTTAAAAAAGTGCAGAATTTTTCCATTCGAAAAAAGTATTATTACAAAGACGACAGTATTCAATTTTTAATTACTCGAATTTAAAACACAAGGTGATCCAAAATACGGTTAACTAAGATACACTTCTTCAAATACAAGTTGGTTAAATGATATTTGGACAACTCTATATAATTGTTACACAAAATTTATTCTTGTTCTTTCACACTTTAATTAATATTTTCACAGATGTTTTGAACTAATTACGCTGATAAATAGAACATTTTCAAATTATATTCTTGATAAATTTCAATCATATTAATGACTTTTTTATGTGTTTTCGATTATAATTTTATTTTTTTTTATTTAAAATAAATAAGCAGGATTGCTTTATGCCATATTTATAATCAACTCTTTCTATATTACTCTATTTTCTCTAGTTTGATAATGGGTTATTAAGATTATATTAGGTTTATAATAAACACAGTATGAACTAAATTTCAGTTAACCGTGAAATATTATTTTAATAATGCTAAAATCTTCTTGGAACAGCTGGAGTTTCCTTGTTAACTAACTTTTAAGCCGCTCTGTATATTGTAATCGTTGTTCTCATAAGACCTCCTATATATTGGGTTAATTAATTATGAAAATGTTTGTTTCCACTAGATATTTATTTTAAAAATATGTGGGTTATAATATTACAAGTAAATTTTTATATTATATTGTAATAAAAAAAAAACTAATTTAAAATGGATACAATAAATAATTTATTTTGTATTAGTGCATATGACTTATCCTTATAATTTTCTTAATGTTCTTTTAGTATTAATGAAATATATAGATATAAAGAAAATCTAATATTTAATTTTAACTAAATAAATAACTTTATATATTACTCTTTAATTTAAAATACATTTTTATTGATTTCTGTATTATTTAGTCTTAGCTCTTTCAACTTCTGCATTTCATTACACAAGAAGCCCGAAAATCAGATAGCCGATATACATTTTAAGATAATTTTAAGAAAGATTAAAGCTGGTTTGAAACAAGTTCTAACTGTTTAACATCATTTAAATGAAAGATTCTTTTTAAATTTATGGTTTATAGTGGAAGTAAGTCTTACATTCTAAGCAATACGGTATAATTATTAAAAAACTAGAACACATATTTTCATAAATACACGTTAAATATATACGTATGAAGTAATGTATATATTTCGTTCTCTTATTTGTTTTGCTGCAGGTTAAAAATTTATCAAAAATTGAAATATTTGATGTTAGCAGGAAATACGTTATTAGATGTTAAAATTGGTAGAAAAATATTTGTTTATACTTGGAGTAGATCAGTACACTTTTATTACCGCCATCTTCTACGATAGTAAAGCAAACGACAACCTACATCTCTAGGTTATAAAAGTGACTTCAGCTATCCTTTAACATAAACAAGTTACCCTTGAAATCAGCTACTACTGCTACTCTGTCAGTATAGCTTTTTTACTTGATCTGGTAGTTTAGAAAATAGTAATAAATAAATGTTTTAAATAAACAAAAATTTGAATAGAAATATGCTGTGTAAAACAATAATAATAGGTCTAATGAAAGAATAATTTTATTTTATAATAATATCAAATATTTTAATATATTTGATGTATAGTATAGGACAAATCAAATAAAAACTGAAAAAAAAAATTTTAAATGTTTGTGTAAATACTTAAAAATAAAGAGAGAGACAATTACGATACGAGAAATTATTTGTTGCGACATCGTCATAAGGCAATTTTTAATCATATTTTTAATTTATTTAATTTAAAATATGTCAAATTTGTAGTGTCTTGCTCCTATACATCATACTTTCCCAGTTAACAATAGAGTCATGCCGTTCATTTATCTAATTCAGTTCCGGGAAAATTTTTTTGAATTGAAATAACGTGATTTCTGGTCCAGACCGGAAGTTCTTATATAGTTAATCGGGGGCATCCTGCCCCTAAGCTATCCTTATATGATCTCGACTTTCATCTATCTAACTCCGTTCTCGAGATCCTTCCATATCTGGTTTCTGTCCGTATGTCTGTTCTTCCTTAACGTAGTTATGGTAGGACAGACAACAGACGCCATTTGGAATTTATATAGGTTTACAATTGTTAAAAGTTGCAGCCCAATAATACTTGTATTTCTTAATTAACATAACAAAAATGATTTAAAACTTATACTTTTCTAAGATATTAAATGCTATCGAATGAAAGTAATTTATGATTTTTAAAAATATATTTATAAAACTGTTCATACATTAATTATCATCAAAAAGTTTAAAATGGATAGTATAAATAACACTTAATATATAATCAATTCTATAGTAAACAGTACTGTATAAGATTATGGAAGACAAAATTAGCTACGATTCTTGTCAAGGTGGGAGGAAACCTAACACATTCTTAAACCTGTAAATCAATTGCTTTTATTTGTAAATACAAACGATTCCCGATTATCCAATGAAATATTGTTTAGGATAGGATGGTGAACGTATGACACGCGTACCAAAAGTGGCACGTAAGGTTTCATACAATTTAGGTTTATCACCTGACTTTTTTCAATCACTCATCCGATTTATCACATGATTATCCTTTTTTTTTAATCATCTTTACATTTATTCTAACTAACGCATATTCGTTTCGTTATTTTAAATATCTTTATTCAAATTTTAAAATAGCACGCATAAATATTTTTAACGATAATTATACTTAGTATATGGCACACAGACTCAAAACGGTTTGCTATCCCTGGTTTAGGATAATAACTAAAACCCAACACTAGTAAACAATTATATTTTTTTAAATCTCTTTGTCTGACAGTAAAATTTTAAAAGTAAAATACTGTATCCTATTATTAAAAAACCGGTCACATTATCAAAATTGAAATTTCATTGTTCTCAAAATTCTAGATCGTGATAGGAGACTTATAAATACTCGTAATATAAAGATGATTTTATAATTGGAATTATTTGACAGACAGTTGTCATTTATATCATTGGACTGCAATTTGAAAAAATTATAAACCTATAAATTCCCACTGTCGTTCCTTAATCTCGAGACGGAGACATATAGATGACAGACAAGATCAGATATGGAATCCATAGGGGCAGGAGACGTGGATTAATTTTTTTAAGAATGCCCAATGGAAACTGAAATTTACGTTATTTTAATTCAAAACTTTTCCCCTGAAAGCAGTTAATAGATGACCGACACGACTGTATTGTTAAAAAAAATGATGTACAGGGGCAAGCAATTACTAATTTGAGGTGAAGAGCATATATTTTAAATGAAATAAATTAAAAATATGATTAAATATTGCAGCTTGGCATTGTGACGATGTTACAATAAATAATTGTTCGTTTCACTTTAAAAAATGCTGTTTTCAAGTATCATTATAAAAGTGCAACTTTTTTTATCCGTTTAATAATTGAAATTACTATAAAACTTTAAACTTCAGTTTTTTTTTTCAAAGCTAAAATCGTTAAAAATTAACTTAGTCATTATTTGATCTTTAAAATTAGATCAAAACTATGAAGATGATCTTTATCATTACTGTATAGAAAGTACATAGTGCTAGTTTTACATTCGCATTTCTCTAGAAATTACTCGACCCGAAAAACCAATTTAGACACTACATAAAAATATTAGACGCAAAAATAAATATTAAGAAACTATTTATATTTCATGAAGTGAATAGTTTAATCGTTTTGTAAATTAAATTATTTGTTAACTTTTCTTTCTTCTATGAATTATAAAATAGCTTAAAATCTTTCAAAATGCCCTAGTGGAAATTATGGATTTCTACTAGAGCAATTTTATGGATTGATTGAATTCATAGTGTAAGGCAACCTGCCATGCCTCTTTGGCAAGTTGCCTTCCGGGAGGATTTTCTGTGGGCCAGTATTCGGTGTTAGAGACGTAAAAATTCCGAGAAACTCCAGCACAGTTGGTGAGTAGCAAACAATTACCAGCAAATGAATTGAAAAGCAAATGAATTGAAAAGTGGAAAAAATTAATTAACCAGTTAAAATCAAGTAAATTTTAAGTTTTGATGATAATTTGGATTATTATTATCTCAGTCTTAGTTCCTCCTCTGCTATCAAGCATATTGGACAACAAGTTTCTTCGGAAATTTTGATCTACAATCAGGTCTTTGGCTTTCTTCCACATAATATTTAGGTTTTTCAGGTCCTTCTGTAGAGTTCATCGCCAGGTATTCGTGTTCGGTTTTTTCTCTGTGTCCATTATTATAAGTAAATATTACAAATATTTAAATGTATTTAAAATATTTCAGATGTCCTCTGTTGTCCTTCTATTGTGGGACAACAGAGGACATATAGTGAGAGACAGGGTGTGTATTCCGGAACGGATCACTCATGATAATACTGAAGTTTTGGTATTTAAGGGTTGCATGAGACTCAAGTAACATATTCGAAGTTATACTACATGTGATACATTCGATGAATACCAGTCTCTTGGGCGCTTACATGCTATTTAATGTTTGAATCTACGAATACAACGTAAGTCTACCGTTGCTACTGAATATCGAAACTTCGCTATTACCAATAGTAAATAGTTAAGACTGATTCGATTCGAATTCGGATCTCTAGAGTAATATACCAAATACTTTTACTTGTAGTTAATCCATTTGTCTCTCATCACTCAGTCCTATTATTGTAGGAGTGTGGACAACTAATCTTTTAGTACTTACATGTCACAAAAAGTAACAAGATTTATAAGATTTTTCTTATAAATCTAATTTTAAAAATTTAATTTATTTTATTTAATATTTAAAATCAAATTTATCGAAATTATTTCTAAAATATATAAATAATAAAACCAGAAATAAAACCAAAATCAGAAATTATTTCTGATAAATATTATTTAATAAATTAACATTTGTCTTTAAAAACAAATGTAACGAGCAATTATTTATTGTGACATCGTCACAATGCCAGGCTGCAATTTTTAATCATATTTTTATTAATTTATTTAATTTAAAATATAGGCTCTGGACTTTAGTTAGTGAATTACCCCTGTACGGCATACGTTTCCTGAGAACAAAAGAGCCCTAGTCATTTATCTAATGCCGTTCTGGGAAAAATTTTTGAGTTAAAATCACGTGACTTCCGTTCCAGATCGAAATTTCATGTGTAGTTATATTATTTTACAAAAATATTACAGCATATAAAATATAAAAATTGAAGTATAATGTAAACGAATAATTTTAAGATAACTGCATGTCTGACAAAGAAAGATTTTCGATCCTTTAATCTTATTGTATCAAATATCGTATTTCTAAAGAATTTTTCATATTGATCGCTTCTTTAAACAACAAACGTTCTTTACTTTAATCTTTGATGTTATTTATCTATAATGTATTTTCCATTATTTACAAAACCAATTGTTAGTTTATTTTCTAACATTTGTAATCCTTATGTTCATTTAAAACAAGCATATATTTCAGCGGATATTAATATATAAAGAAAAAATGTATACATAAATTAATTAATTTTTAATAGTTTGATTGCTGTTTAGATCACAAGTAAGGAAATTTTACTAATCGGGAGGCCACATACCAAAGGGATGTAGGGATGTGGTCTCCCCAATTTTATGAAATCCCAAACAGATCCTAAAGTTGTATGTTATTTTACAAGTTGAGTAAGTGTTTATATTGAACATCAGGGACGTCGAGAGCTACTCTATTAGTAAAATGAACATTAATTTTATAGAGGGGACTACTATGGGCATTGGGAAAAATCCTCAGCTTTCTCTTCTCCATAGCCTTCAATTACCTGCTTCAATATAGCGCAGCCAGTTACTCGAAAATTACACTAAATCGAGTATTATGCTAAATTTACCTCAAACTAAATAAATTATATATGGTGACAAGGTATATACAAAAGTTTGAGAGTTCGAAAGTCATGCGATTTGAAGATAACAGCGTTGTTTTTAGTGCAAAATGGTATGGCAAAAGATATGTTTGAGGATTCATTGGCACTTCACGAAACTTGAGCTATTAAGGAGGGCACTATGTCGCTATGTCGAGCATTAACTAATCTAATTAAAGAAATTAAGATGTTTAGGAAAGTAAAATATACTTTCATGATTCGAAATTAAAATAAATAAAAATATAAATAATTTTAACCTATTTATTTATCATTTTATATTTTATTAAGCTTCATTAGAAACCAAAGAAGGCTGCAGGTTTTCACCTATGGTATATACCATTTCAGTAAATAAACAGAATAGTATATACCATACCATATTTCATTATTAAAATCTCAGTAGATATTAATAATAAAATATGAATGGAATTTGAGTGAGCATAAATTATAATGAAACATAAAATAAAATATTTAAACTGAAAACATTGACAAGTAAATATATTCTTAATTATTTAATTAATCTACATAAATATTTATAATGAAACACAGAGTGAAATATGAATATTCATTTTATGTTTCATTATAAGTATAATAATAGGCAAACAGAATAAGCTTAATATTAATAAAATGAATAAAACTTAATGTATAATCCTGTCAATATTCATTATAAGTATTATAATAGGAAATTTATATCTAGTCAATATTTTTAAATAAATTAAGTTACTCTAGTAATAATTATTTTTCTTATATCAAAGGAAACTAAATCATCAGAAATAATCAGGAAGTCTTCCATACAAGAGCATTCCTACGTTGTATCAGAATGCGGAAATTACTCCGTTGACCTTGTCTATATATCATTATACCTTAACTAGTTTATCTAAGAATGTTTATCTAAGAATGTTTTCTATGTCATCGCTATTCTATATATAACAAAATTTATTATAATTAATAAATCACTAAATATGCTTCTTCTTTGTAAATAAACCATTCAGATAAAAAAAATGAATTTTTAAAAAATATTTTTAAACTTAATAACCAATTTTTATATTAAATTTGGACAATAAAAACTTATTACATTTAAATGTTGATATAAAATTTTATTCACTAGATACTTTTAAATGAAATTTCCAAATACAAATAATTTAATATTAATATTATCGCAGTATTTAAAATGTTCAAATATTTGGATATAAAACTTTATAAAAATTATCCACAGTTTTCCCAGTAAAGAGACTAAGACATATCAAATATCACCTAATGTTTGCTGTGGAAAAATTTATTTATTACACTAATATTTTCAACTTCTTTCTTTTGTTTGTATGACACTCGTTGAAACTAAAAAAGGATTGGTAGCACATCAAAGTCCGTTAGATTATTTATGTCCTCTGAATATGCTGATAACATCCGATTGTGTTGGATCATGAATTCAATAAGTGCATTGAAGCAAGATGTTAAATTAATGAACGGGTACAGATTATCAAAGTCCATTACAGTCCTACTTCGTCGTTCATTAAAATCATTGTATGTAATGGAGAGTGGACTCTCAGGTCTTAATAATGTAGAGAAGGATTATTTTAGACAGAAAATAGTTTTCAATAAATGGAGGCGGAACGAACAAAAATAGAAAGGAACAGATAAATGTAAAGTATATAAAAGATTAGGTAACAAAAAATGACTTGGTTCTAATGAAGGCAGACTAAATCAAACAATGGTAATTACGAAAAAGAATACATTAGAGAAATTGATTGTGAAAGTGTGAATGGAAAAATATCACAATAACTGACAAAAAAGTTAAAACACTTGAAAAACCCCTCTCGTGTCTTTACTGACGTTACTAAAAAAAATCTTATATCCCCAGCACCCAAATGCCTACAATCTTTGCATTCGCAAAAACACACAAAGAGAATAAAGAGATCAGGCAAGTAGTGGAAAAGTGTAACACCAACATACATCCTACAGAAGCACCTAAAAAGTACATTTATAACCAACTGGAATATAGTAATTAACCCTTAAATCCTTGTGGTTAATGTTATATTTAATTATTATTTAATATACTCAGTTCTTTTAGTTTGTTTTAAATTATGTTCAAATTCAAAATGGTTTAAATTCGAAAAATACGATAAGTTCCATTTTGGAACATTTATATTGTATTCTAAAACCTGAGGATGACCTATAATAAAAAGAGATTGAAAACGTTAGTGTAATAAATAAATTTTTGCTCGGCAAACATTAGATGATATTTGATGTGTTTTATATAAATTATATTTTTAACTTTTAAAAAAGATATTTAACGATAAATTATTTATAAGGAAACAAGTGTTTATGTTAGATTTAAAAAAAGATTTAAATAAAATTTTTAAAATTTATTAAAGAAATGTCCATTTTATTTTTAAATAATAACTTTATCAGCACTAATAATATACAAACGTTTATAGATTTATTGATGTTGCTATTAAATATATAGCTTTTTAAGTGTTTAAATTTATAATTATCGCAAGATTAAAGTTTAATAAGCTTCAACTTTATTAAACTTTAAATTAAATAAATAATAAATAACTCAAAAGGAAAAATTATAAAAAAATTGCCATTTTTCAATTCTTTTTATTTAAAATTACAAATATAAAAAACTGTTAAATTGTTTCTATAAAATTTTATAATGTAATATTAATAAATATAATTATTATATTTTGCAAACTAATATATTTTATAAGAATATTTTAGGAAATTTTATTATAAAACATCCTAATTCTGTTTCTCAATGAATGTTGAGATATTCGAAATTTAACATTGGATATATATTTTCTAAATACATTTTTTACTTATAAAAATGTGTAAATATATTTGGAATTATTTATATAAATATTGTACATTATAGAACTTTTACAAAATTAAACGAGACACCAACACTTTGTAGGTATATGACCCGTCGCAATTACGTCCATTAAGAGTAAACTTGATCCACAATGGAGTCAATCAATATAAATGAAAAACAAAAGTAACTGCTATTGAATATACAGCTAACAATATGCTAGCCACAGTTTTCCGTATTACGAGTGGCATAACCTACCATAAAATCAATAGTATGGATAAAAAATAGACCTTATTGTGACCGATTATATTATCTATCATGTCCATTATGGGCGTAACGGAGTCAACTAACATATATGATGGAATGGATATAATATCCAGACCTATAAGCCAAAATAAATTATGGAGGTAAATTCGAATTCGAATACAAATTTCTTCATACAATAGGTTAATTAATACCCAGTTTCATGGCCATCTGGTCAACTACAAAATTATTGAATTCGAATACAAATTACTTTTTATAAATCACAGTGCACATATTAAATACATTAAAAAAGCAGAAAATTTTAACACATTTATCTTTCATTTAAGCCTTATTATTTCTGATATATATAATAACTTAAATGCACAATCGTCAAATTTGCAATCGTGTATCCATAAGAGATTTTCGAGTAATCAGTTGTGACAACTGTAGCTATTTACAGTTGCATTGTTACGAAATGTTGCTTCTTCGTTAAAAAGCGCAGCATTGAAGAAATTTGGCTGTGTTGTAGAGCCTATTTACAAAATGCCACTGTCAACTTTACTGTGGCTGTTCTGTTCGGATGACGTTTGGAATAGTTTAATGTAAAGTGAATGTCAATGAGTTGTTTTCAAAATCTGTTGTGCAACCGACTTACACATTTCTAAGTCACGTTCTATTTATCGAAGACTAATTTTCAAATCACTATGCATTATTCACATTGTAATCACAAGACCGCCATTATCGTCAAGAGCTGTCCACGTGAAGTATTTCGGGTTTTCTTCATGTTTGTAACACATAAATAACACCAATTTCCCGTAGAAAGTAACCCCGGGAGGCAGTACTTTATATGGAAGATCGCTGATGTGTTGCATGTCCTTAATACATCAAACCAAACCTAGTTTTAAATATCTATTTGAATGTTCCATTTAAAATGGGGTACAAGGTACAGTACGTATCATATACAGTATTATATTTGAGTAGCCCATTTCGTTCCTCAACATTTTTACCATTCAGCCACCCTATTATAGGGACCACAATGAGATGTTATAACCATAATGAGATGTTTAGCTGATGAAGAACGAAGTTCAATGTATTCGGGTGAAATCAGCCATGAAATTCCCTGAGGATTAGATACGAAATTGAACTCAGAGATCCTTTCAATGACACGTTTACTCTTCTTTCCATTCAAATTATGGCTATATATGACATAATCTGTGCTATCTCGTAAATCTTTACTTTATTCAAAATTTATCCTTCATAAAGTTTTTTATAACCTACAGTTTCAGTTTCTCACTTTAGTCTGTAATGATATATAGCGGTTCGTCACACAAAAAATCATACTACTCACGTAAAAGAATATACAGCATTACCTTCTAAGAAGGAAGTGTTCTGATTATTCGTATTAATTTTAATTTTATTTTTCTCAATTTCTTTTGTTTACACTTTGCACCAAACATTTTTGTATTTTTTATTGTAATAATTCAGTAGTACATTCTCAAAACATAGACTTAAACGAACATGTAATTTCAATACCAGTCTTACTCAATAATAATTCACTTAATAAATGAAAATATATTATTTTGTAAAAAAAAAATTATAAATTGGAGTTATAAACAGATGTGAATAAAGATAGCAAAGATCATGTGGGCATTGTGAAATCAGATTCTACAAAAATGTAGTGATGATGTGAGAATCAACGCTATCTTCATCATTCTCTCAACGCGAACAATTGAATCATTAGACAAATTAAGTGTTGAAAAGAGATATTTTACAAACTAACAAGATGCTTCATTCACTGTAGTGAATCCTCTATTAGGAACTAATCATATGAGGAATCCTGTTAATTACTTCTTTAGAAGTATTTTATTGTTGATGTTCAATCAAGGAGGCATAAGTCCTCACCATATCAAACTGACGAAGAGCTTAGCCCAAAATGCATCTTTGACAGAACATCAACAATAAAATACTTCTAAAGAAGTAATTAACAGAGCCCCTCATATGATTACCGGTAGTTCCTAACAGAGGATTCACAATAGTGAAAGCATCTTGTTATTTCGTAATATTAATTGGAACATAAAACTCAACTAATAATCCTTTACAAAAGTTATTTGATAGATTCACTTCTAAGCTCATTACATTTGCAAGAATGAATTATCATCAATATAATTAACAATACATTATCTTTCTGTTATTTATTCAGATTGTAGGATTTTGATTTTAATTTAAGAGAAGAAAATATCTAATTTTTTAATTAATTAACTAGGTTTCTGGATGGATCTTCGAATTAATTTAAATTATTATCATAAATGACTCATCTGATTACCGAAAATTTTAAATTTAAATTGTTTTCTATTATTATTACCATAGAGCCTAAGTTTATTTAAAATTTATTTATTTACAATTCAAAATTAAATCTCTTGTCAATATTAAACTAGGAAATGTGAAATAATTGCTCATGTTAAATATACTATATTATAAAAGAATAATTTATTTATACATAATCCTTATTTCATAAAGAAAACGAATCAATTTAGAACGTTATAAATCAACATTATTGTTTTAATATATAGACTGTGAAGTAAAATTGTTAGTAAATATAATAATGATAGAAGTAAGAGGATTATGTAAAAAATAAAAAGAAAAACACAACAAGTAATGTAAGGTGTCATCTATCAAATGAATAAGATAAACTGACCAGAAAAGTGAGTAAACTTGCTACAAAAATTTGTCGAGAGTGCAGTTATGTGAATAGTAATTCCTTGAAAATAAAATAATAATTATAATATATGACAAAACTTTCAGCCAATCTTCAGAAACTTGTGCAAAATTTATGAAGAAAACAACTCTTTTCTTTATAAATTTTTAAATTTCTTCGTAAGGTTGAAATTTAATGTTTATAACGAGCAATTATTTATTGTGACGTCGTCACAATTCCGGGCTGTAATTTTTAATCGTATTCTTAATTTATTCAATTAAAAATATATGTTCTCCATATGAAATTAGTAGTGTTTTGTCCTTGTACATCATACTTTTCCTGATAACGAAAGAGTCGTGCCGGTCTTCTATGTAACTCCATTCAGGGAAAAGATTTGAATTAAAATCACGTGACTTCCGGTATCGATCAATAGCTCCTGCATAGTTCATCGGGGCTTACTATGCCTATGCTTTCCACATTTCGTCTGAACTTTCACCTATCTAACTCTGTCCTCGACAGTAAGGAAGAACAGACAGACGAATGAGGCATAGCATTTTTACTCATTTTTTGAGTGAAAGCTTAAAGTTGTTATCGACAGAATTCAATAAAATGTAAAGAAGATGTTGATTTATGAAGAAAACGTTAAAGAAATTTTATTTCCTTTTTGTCGGAATTATTAATCTGAAATTTAAAAAATTTGCAGACCTATAAATTCCCACTGTCCGTTTGACTGTCCATGCTTAATCTCGAGAACGTATTTAGACAAATGAAGTCTCGTTAATTCAAAAATTTTCCCCTGGAAGGTGTTAGATTGATGACTGGTACAACTCTATCATTAAAGGAAAAGTATGATTTACAGGGGCAAGCCAGTACTACTAATTTGAGATGGAAAGCATATACCTGTTGTTTAAATTAAATAAATTATTGAATTTCGTTATCGATTGATCGTTGTTATTTTATAAATATAAAATTTTAATTAAATTTTCATACATAAAATAAAAAATTTAAATATTAGTACATTTAATTTTCTACCATTTTATTAATGTTGATTATATTTGTTATTTTCACACGTTTAATGTTGACACATGTTCAATAAACCTAATTATTGCTGATGGAAATATGTAAACATTTTATACACAAAATTTATTAATAATAATAAAAAGTAATTAATTTCAAATAAATATTTGCTGTATAGTCACTCTTTATATTTTCCTCTATATAGTAACCCTTATTTAAGTTTTCATTCCTTATATCCTTATATGAAATGTACAGAAGAGTGTATATACAGGGGGGGGAAATCGTATATTATACGATAGACTTCTACTTCAGATATAATATTTTCGTTTAGATAATAAGAGAGTAATAAAAATTTCGTAAAATATAAACTTTTAAAACTTGTTTTAATTAAATTATTTAATAAATAGCTTCAACACTTGATTTTTGCCAACCTAAAAAAAAGACTTTCTACAGTACATGTTGTAATAATTATAATTTAGTGAAATGATTTATAGTTTAATCATATATTAAAAATAAATAAGAAAACTTTAGTCTGATTAGTTAATTATTATTTAATGAAACACGAACTTATTTTATATCATTAGTTTTGTAACAAAAACACGTTTATTTACAAGAATTTACTCTTGTAATCAATAAAGTAAACAAGAATTTTACTGTAATAAAGTTTTTTGTATCATAACAACATTAAAATTTATGAAAAAATTAAATATATTTATAAATTGGTTCAAATTAATGCTTTTTGATAAATTTTTATATATTAAATAAATAATATTATATGGTCTTATATAATATTATTAAATAAATAAAATGACTTACATTATAGTGATTCGGTATTGAATACTTTTATGCGGAATATCCCTATAAAATGAAAGGCGAGCATGAAACACGAACAGGAAGATTTCTTATCTCATGAAGACTTAGTGGAATAAGATATGCGTTCCAGTACACGTTATACAAGAGTGACTGTACAGTACATGAGGTTATCATGAGGTTACAAAGTAAGTGTTCAGTTCCGAATGAATCACCTTGCATATACAGACAAACCGTATACATGCAAATTAACAGAAAGTATTATATATTAATACATATATTAATATACCTAAATATTTCATCACTACCGCAATCACTACAATATACGGAAATGTCTCCATCTTAATTGGTATTTTCTCAAACGAGGGTTTGCTTGTTGTTGAATTAAAGCCAATCTATCTAATACGATGACTTTACAGAAATTTAATAATTTTATTAATTATTTTGTGATGTATATTTGATATCAAAGGAAAAGTAAAGCCTATTAGTTGAAAATGTAAAAAAGTGAATGATAAAAACGTTGATTTCATCAATTAATATAAGTACATGAAATTACAACAGTAAACCAATCTTTGTTTTACTTCATTCGTAAGATACGATGCTGTTTATATCACTGCTTTAAGTCGTTTGAATGATTGTTTCAAAATGCCGTTACTTATCATTTTTCTTATTGTAACTGAAGCAATTACGTTTGTCTCTAGCAGGATGCCCCGGAGAGAATACTTGCTGTATACCTAAAGAGCCGTAGATTCATAAAACAATAATAATTTACCACAATCTTTACAAATTCACTAGGATTCAGTAAAGTTTTAGGTATTATTTATAATCTAAATTCAGTTATACTTCTATGATATACATCAGGAAAGGCACTCATAATCACCAGATAACATGGTTTTGTTTTGACTTTTAATTTATATGATATACGGAAGTAACATAATTCCTGCAACAAAAGGAGAGGAAACAATAAACTTAAAATTTAATGACGACCGAAAGACGTATACAGAACTCGGGTTACAATTTTTTAGGAAGCAGAATACATAAAAAGAAGCCATATTAACATAGGAATGCATGTTTGTAAACGCCATCCTAATGTGTTAGAAGGCCTAATAAAGAATTTTTACCATTTATTATCTTGCCATTATTGCATCTTATTGTATCCTTTAGCATCCGATCATGAGAACATAAAAACGTATCATGTTTTTTTATGTTCTCTGCCACCATTAAAGGTTTGTACTCCAAGTTTTTAATCGCCTGTGTATTCAAATAAATAAATCATCACTTAAAGATAATGTAATTTATCAACATGTTAATAGGAAGCTCTGGTTACTCGATAATATTCTTTATCTTCCAAAATTAAACTTTACTGAGATCATTACTATTGCTGATAAAATTAATTCTATCCTATTATACAAGTGAACAGTAGACCGATATATTAGCCATGGGATTGGCGTTTATAAAGTTACCTTTAGTTTCACTTTTACTAATAATCGATTTAATTGCTCTCAGTCTAATTATTTTCTTCATCTTTATTTCACATAACAAAAACCGATCACTTCATTTTGTTTTATTAATCTATATTCAAAGCATAATATCATTTGTCATTAGAGAAAAACACCACATTTCTAATGAATTTCCTTCGTGATTGATCCCTTGGTGATATTTATTACCAAAAATTTATGAAGCAAAGCATTTTTTCCTCATTATAAATTCCATGAAAGCTAAAAGTTATTATCAACAAAGTTTAATAAAAGGTGACATATTAATAAAGAATACGTATTCAATCACTAAAATAAATTTACTATTCTATCTTCGAAATAAATTCCATATTGTAAAATGTATTTTAGAATTAAATAATAAAAAATTGACTGAATATAAGCCATTTTATTATCTCTTCATCGCAGTTCTTTTAAAACAATTTAACAGATATGCAGTACCTAGACCATTCTCTTCATAAAGTCCATTAAGGAAAAGAAATATCAATGAATAATGAAAGCCATTACTCACGCTTCTTTTAGAGTAAAATCGTTGAAAACTTTAAGTAATGGAATGAAATCGTCACAGTTTTAAAACATAAAATAGAACAGAAAAAAATTTTAAAACACTTAAAATCTTTCACAACTTTTTAAGATATCTAAAAACTGCATCTAAAGAAATTTTATTATAAAATATATAAGTAATGTTCAAAATAACCTCTCAGTCGGTTTGACGAAAAAAACACAAATTTTATATTTACAGTAAATGTACAAAATAATCCAAATTAGAGTTACAATTAATTATGCACAAACAATAATCCAACGACAACCGACTATTCCCGTACAAATTCGTCAAAAGAACTCCTTACGAACAAACAGACTTGTAATTAACAAAACCTCCGAGTCAGGAACAAGTTCATACACAAACACGTAACCTCCAACGAGAGAGTTAGTTAGCACCTCGATAACGACGATCTCCCTTGATCCGATCCGATCCGATCACCTCCGATACGATGCCAGCCGATCTCGATACGAACTTCGATCCGAGCTTAAATAGTCGACGGCGTTCGAACCCTGCTCCAATCAAATTTGAATGTTCCCGCAACGGCCGCCAACGGTCACTTCCCGCCGGCCAATCGTCCGATGGTCGACGATTTGAAACTTAACGGTTCTTCCCACGGAAGTTCCTAACGGTCGTTTCTACCGGCCGATCCTAACGACTTTTCCGTTATGAAAGTTCGTTATAACAAACAGGTGGGAATCGCGCGTCTTGGCGATTCCATACCTTACAATATATATCAAAGCTATTCTAAGAACAATTTCTGACTAATTTTATTTGTTTTCATAATGTTAATTTTATTCTTTATATCGACTTTCTAAATAAATGATTTGCATACTATTTGATAAAATTTAAATTTTAAGTTAATTATAACATCCTATTGTTATTTTATCTATAGCGTTTATTGTGCGTAACATTATACTGAAAAATAAATTTAATGGTTAACAAAGAAAATTATTGGACTACAATTTGAAAAAATTGTACCTATAAATTCACATGATCCGTCTGTCTGTCCTTCCTTAATCACAAGAATGGTGTTAGATACAAGAAAACCGAGACCATACAAGGAAATCATAGTAACAGACGGCCCCAATTAACTATAGAAGAATGTCCAGTTTACATGGAAAGTCACGTGATTTTAATTAAAAACTTTTATTCATAACAGAGTTATATAAATGTCTGGCATGACTCTCTTGTTATCGGAAAAAGTATAATGTACAAGGGGAAGACAACTAATCTAAGATCGAGAGCATATATTTTAAATTAAATAATTTAAAAATATTATTAAAGCTTAAAGCCTGGCATTGTGATAATCTCATAATAACGTACATTCGATTTTATTATAACTTATTTCACGTTATTAATTGAGAATTAAGTGTTCTGATTTCAAAATTTACAAATAATGAAAGCTTAGAACTATGAAGAATTGTAACTGCCAACAGTATATAAATGAACGGTGTGCTTCTATTAGAAAGACATTCTTAAAAACAGGAAATAATAGTGTCGTGTCTCATTTTTATAGAGTACTGTACATTCACCGATCCATAAAATGAAACACATTCGTATATACTGCATATATAGTACGTACTACTTCAGTACTGCATCTTGCAGTCGCTACTAAAACACGATCGATACTTAACTTTTAATTTAACACTATGTTTATTGTTTGAACGCTAATGTGAAAAATTATCTAACTAAGGCGAGTCTAAATAATATTTTTCCTGTAATGAACGTTTAATATATATTTAAATCACGTTTCTATAAGTAAAGCAAATTAATAAACTTTAACACTATTAAAAGTTAATTTACTTTACTAAAGCAGTTGTTTCCTATGGATCGATACACTAAAGTAACATTTCTTTTTTAAATTTCTTTTCGATACATCATAAAATAATAATAAATATCAAATATGACTATAGCAGTATATGACTTTAATGTCAGTGTAGACACAAAAATAAATGACTTTTGAACTTTACACCGTTATCTAAAGTATGATTTAAAGCAGAAGTGCCTGGTCGTTTGTGTTGGTCGCACATCTTTTGTGTCCTGATAAAATATAAAAATAGCATATAATAAAAGTGTAACCTATTGGAGAACTTGTTTTTCTTTAGTTTCTTTTTTTGAATAAAGACTTCTATTTAAATATATGTGTTTACCTTTGTGCATAGGCTATATACTGAACATACCGGTATACACTTAAGAAATATCCCTTAGTGTATTGGAATGTTGTGCTCTGATTACAGAAGGTCCTTCATCATTGATTTAAATAAACACTGAATGACTTCTTTAGATTCATCAAGCTTAAAAACTATAAAATTTTTATTAAAAAAACGATTATTTTATAATGCTTAAGAAAATATTTATAATTTATTCATAAACTTTTGAACAAACTATTTAAAATTTAATAGATACAGAAACGATAAAAACAGAAGGTAAAATATGTATTCACATTCAAATGATAATTTGAATGTGAATACATATTTACCTTCTCTTAGATTTACATCTTTTATTCTATTGTAAAATTCAGAAAAAAACACTGTCTTTCTGAAAGCCAGCACAGAAAAATTTTGCATGTCAGACGTATAATTTTTATTCTTTCCCTACAATTTTTCTACACACTTCTACTTTTTGAATGATACAAGCTTTGGTAAGTATTCTCTACTAAATTGTTTTTAACTTCACAAACTTTATAACTATTTTCTCTCTTCATTTCTTGTTGTTATATGAAGTTGACTCATCAGCTTTCTGTATCTGAATAGAATTAAGTAACTCTTTAGGTAGATCCACGATAAAATTTAGGTAGTTTAGCTCTATCTGGCTCTTTTACTTCACTGTTTGGACTTCTTAAAATT
The DNA here is from genome assembly GCF_030686945.1 of Centruroides vittatus. Taxonomy (NCBI): domain Eukaryota; kingdom Metazoa; phylum Arthropoda; class Arachnida; order Scorpiones; family Buthidae; genus Centruroides; species Centruroides vittatus. The sequence continues at coordinate 3,065,461 of NW_027122463.1, forward strand.
TTAAATATGTCACACTATTATCTGTACATAAAATACTTAGCTTAAAATTGTCACCACAATTTTTTTCCTTAACATGGAGAAAAAAGAAACTTCACCAGTAATATATAAACGGACGAAGCCCCTTAATATAATAGAATTAATTGTCTATATAATACGAATATGTATTATCTGTACATAAAATATACACTATACGCTATACTTAATTTTTAGTGTATAGTTAAATATAAACTATACACTAAAAATTGAAAACTTCACATACATTTTACTGAACCGAAAGAGTAATAATATAAATTAAAATCTTAAATTATGATAATTGTCATCACAGTTATGATCCAAATTCATATTACTTGGTCCATGTACAATAGAAATAAACAATTCACAGGCACACTAAAAAAACAAAGAAGTTCTTGTTTGATAAAGCCCTTTGATGCGAAGATAGCAACGGCTCGAACACAGTTCGATTTAGTCCATTTCTTTTGAATATGATCTTAAAAGTTTTCTTTATTTTCACACCGAAGATTTACAAAGAAAAATATACAGTAGAATCTTCGTTTTAAAGGATCACTCAGGCCGCCGAAAATCATCCGTTGTTCCGAGAATCCGTTATGTCGCGAACAATGGATTTCCAGCACACCCAGGAAAATATCCGTTATTCGAAAAAATTTTCCCACAAATAAGAAATACTCTTGAGATATTTTTCATCTGTAACGAAAGTCACCGCAGTCACTCCGCACCAAGTAAAAAAGTCAATAACTAACTAGATACACAAGAATCAGAGTTGCCGATATTCGGAGGTCGATTTCTCCGCTCTCCAAATGCCTATAATAAGTCTGAATATATCGTTGGAAAGATATTTGTTTTCTTTGGTAGAGTGCAAAATTTCAAATTTTTCTATAAAGGGGTTGCCTAAATATAAGCAATCAACTGTGCCAAAATCGTTTAAAAATAAGCTGTATTTTCTTCATTTCTTTATCCGGAACTGCAGACGCTCCAAGAGGAAAAATTACTGGGACTAGGAAACTCAAATTTTAAAGTTAAGCCTTTCTCCTTATCAGTGAAATGCTCACGAAACTTCCGAATCGATAAGTCAAAGTTCACGAAGAAAAAAATTGACTGTCATCTAAATTGTTATAATTTTTACTTTTACGTTTCTGTTGTGTATGTAACACGAGAAAGTATAATATTTGAATCGTATTTTATTATAAGGCACATAATTTCCAATTTGGTTACTCGGGATGTTTGTATAAATAATCAAAATACAGTTTTTACTATTATTAAATATTTATAACTTATACAAAAGATTGGACGTGTATATCAGTTTTTAATTTGCATAAATTGCATAACATTTTAATTTATTTTTCTCATTAATCGTTTTTGATGGATCAATTTTGAATTTTTGACAAGAAACTTCATTTATTTACAAATTTCGTTTTAGTCCAATACATATAAACCTGTATCACGAGAATTTAAATTAGAAAACTCTGTTAGGTAATTTTTTTTTCAAACTTCGAGAACACTCCCTTATGAAAACGTTTGTGATCCACAACAAAACGAATTTTGCCTAAATGCCTGTTAAATCTAATTCTGTCTAATTGTTATTAGTGCTATTGCATTCAATGATTCAGATCTTTTCTGTTGCCTGCACCCCTTGATTTTTTTAAATTTAACTTGAGAAAAAAAGTCTTTATATAAAAGAATAGGATAGTACTATTTACACATATTATTTAAGTATTCTAGTCTAATTTTATTTTACGTACTAACTACGCCAGTAAGAAATAAAATTTATCTGTGCTCATTCACGAATATGAAAACATTTCGGTTACATTATAGATTTTTAAACAGAAAAATACATAATTACACAATTAAATTTGATATTAGTAAATTTTTATTGAAATCGTATTTCAGATTACGACCCACTTCTTAATGACTTACAAAAACATTTTTAAATTCAACCAAAGAAATAAAAATATATAATTTTCCACAAAATGTGTTTTGCACCTCAGGATACGATTTATTTCGTAGTACATCTTCTTATCTCTTTAAAGAATTGTATAAATAAACCTATAAAATCTCTAATTACTTTAATAGGTGAAAAATGAGTTTTATTCAACATTATTTGCATAATAAAGTGTGAGTAATAAAGCTACTTAACACCCCTGTTAGAGAATATAGAATGTACCAAAAATTAATTCGCTCATGTCAGGAACACATTAGACCAAGTGGGAAACAGATTGGTTTGAGTTACACACACGGTCGTCTTATTGAATGCAACAGTTCACATTTATAAATAAAATTTAAACTCTTTTTCATTCGCTATGAAAGATAGTAATGGTAAAAAACTGAAACCATCTGCCAATATTTAAGTTTTTGTTTATATTATAGAAATTGTATAAAAATTTAAATTGATAATTTTAGATAATACATTAAATAAAAATAAAGTAAATTAGTGTTCTTCTCTGTCTGGATCAAATTAAAATGGCCTAATGACATACATCTGAATAGAAATATTCTAACGACCGGATGGCCGAAGCATCATCTTATCACTCTGGAGGATCCAGAAACGAATCCGTGAAAACCGCATGAATATTACGTGAGGTAGTCCATTCTGATATGTCGGGCCCCTGTCTCTTATCGCCCGACCGCCTCCATTATGGGCCTGGTCGAACCATAATTGATATGGTTAAAAAACCCCTTAGTGTCTACAATGGAAGATTCAAAAATGGCATATATATAGTATTCTGAAATATTTTTAACCCATTTATTGAGTAAACTTTATTTATACAAATTATATAAGATTACATTAAATTAATTTCATCATTCTTATAAATCGAATTAACAACACAATGTGTAAATAACAAGCAATTATTTATTGTAACATCATCACAATGCCAGGCTGCAATTTTTTGTCACAATGCTCTCAATTTTAGTAATGTCTTGCCCCTGCCCTTGTACATCATACTTTTCCTGTTAACAATGAAATCATGCCGGTCATCTATTTAACTCCGTTCAGGAGAAAATTTTTGAATTGAAATAAACTGACTGCCTGATACAGTTAATTGTGGTTTCTTTCCTCTAAGCTTTCCGTATTTGGCCTCGATTTTAATCTGTCTAATTCTGTTCTAGAGATTAAGGAAGGACAGAACGACAGATTGACGACATTGGAAATTTATAGATCTCAAATTTTTGAAAATTGCAGCACAAATATAAATTTATACTATTATAATTAGATGTTAATTTTTGGAATTTTAAATGTTTACTAGCTGACCCGGCAAACGTTGTTTTGCCATATAAATTATTTCTAGGTAATTTCTAGTGTAGACAAAAAATAACTAACTTATTGTAAGTGTGTAAGGATGTGGTATATGCGTGAAATAGGCATGGAGCGCTGTGAACGATGAGGGAATATAAAAATAACAAATGCCAAACATTATTATTTTTAAGTTATTATAATTTATTCCTTAAAATTATATATCATTAATTAATTACGACAGCAACACTAACAAACAATATCAATTTCTTAATGCTATAGCGTGAACAATATTTTTTGTTAGCCCATCTTTAGCTAACACAAACAAACTGGATGGTTTACCCACTCGAGAGCATGCCACGTATAATTGTCCGTGTGAAAAACATGGCGTGCTCAAATCTAAGCCACAAATAGACATCGTTTGGCCTTGGGATTTGTTGATAGTCATTGCAAATGCCAATCTAATCGGAAACTGAATACAAAAAAGATGATAATTGATCAGTTATCGAGCGGGATGAAAAATGATTAAATTACTAAAATGGCTATTAAAAAATAGGGGTTGGTGATAAAAGGGTAAAAATTTAGGGTTGTATGTATTTTTTAATGCCACATTATAGAAAAATAAAAACAAAAAATTTTGTCCAAAAATTAAAAAAAAGGTTAAGGGTCAACAACCCTTATCACTTAGGGGTATGAAAAATAGATAGTAGCCGATTCTCAGACCTACTGAATATGCATATAAAATTTGGTAAAAATCGGTAAAGCCGTTTCGGAGGAGTAAGGTAACTAACATTGTGACACGAGAATTTTATATATAAGATTTATACTGTGTAAAAAAATAAATTCAATAACTTAAATTTTTAATTCATTATTATTATTTTATTATTTTCACTTTGATTGTTCAGTTTATTTTAATATTGTGTTGCAATTTGAAAAATTGTAGATCTATGAATTTCCATGGTGTTCTGTCTGTCTTGCTGTCTGTCTGCCCTTCCTTAATCTCGAGAATGGAGTTAGATAGATGAAAGCCTAGACCACGTTTTAAAAGAGCAGGAGGCCTCGATTAACGATATTCGAATTTCCGATGCAAATCCAGAAGTCAAAAATTCAAAAATTTCCCCGATAGCAGTTAATAGATGACCGGCACGAATCTACAGCTAACGGAAAAGTATGGTGTACAGGAGCAAGGAGACTACTAATTTGAGGTGGAGAACGTATATTTTAAATTAAATAAATTTAAAACATATAATTAAAAATTGCAACCCGGCATTGTGACGATGTCACAATAAATAATTGTTAGTTCCTAATTAATATTCTTCTCATATAGATCATCTTAAAAATAAAAAATATTCTTTAAAAATTATATTATAGATTGCACATTTTTAATCGTTGTAATACTGCCACGAATGTTTATAAATAATGAATAAAGAATGAATATGGTCACTGAATATAAATAAAGTTAAATGTTCTATATATGTAGTGTGGTTAAAAAGTCAATAGAACTGTAATCAATTTCAAATAACTGGATGCTATTATTCGAGATACACAGAATATTAAGGTAACCCAAATATTACTTAACCGAGTAGCTTTATTGGAAGCTATTGAATCATGAATATATATCGATTAACTAACTTTTGGGGTCGTCATTTTGTATATAAAGAATATATTCAATATGCTGTATATATGTATATATTAACTGCAAATATACATATACAATAAAAAATAATCACGAACTCAATTGTAAGTTATTTATAATGTCGAGATTATTTTTTCATGATTCAGAATTTATAAAATCAAAACAGATTTGCATTTGTAAAGGAATATGTAAAGAAAACACCTGAACTGTGTTTTATGAACGTGAAGAGAAAACACGAGTCTGTGCACGTGAATAATAAAGTGTATATATATATATATATATATACACTTTATTATACACTTTATTTATATTATATATATATATATATATATATATATTTTTTATTGGAGTATTTTTAAAATAAAAAGTAAAATGCATTCTTTTGAATATTTCATATATTTACATTTAAGAAACATGGGCCTGGTGATTTTATTTGATTGCCACTTGTGCTGTTTCAATTTCGATAATAACCAAAAATAAAAACGGAAATAATTCTTTCTTGTAATGCTTTATCCTTTACTAAATCAAAATTGGAAAATATTTTAATAACTTTTTCTATATATAATGTCCCTTTAATCCAAAAAAAAAACTTATTTGGTAGACGATCAGGTAAGTTTTTTTGATTAAAGGGACGTTACATATAGAAATTGAATAAACAGCAACCATATTGCATTGAGAATTTTAATAACTTATATAAATTTAAAATTTTATTACAATAACAGATGAAATCAATTTCTGTAATTTTTAATAAATTCTATATTGAAATTTAATTATATTAAGCATATAACGGTTATGTTAAACCCAATTTTCTTAAATTTACTAAATAAAATCACTTTAAATTATATTAAAATAAAAAACAATGCATTTTAACGTGTAATTTTATACATTAAATAATAATTATTTAAAATAATCTTAAAAATATTAATAACCATTTTGTAACCAAAATTATAAAAACAAAAATTATTTATTACTTCACTTCATAATTAATAAAGTATTATTAAAGCTAAAGTTAAAAATTCAATGATTTTGGGAATTAAATAGGATTAACTCATACTTATCATCATTAAGTCAAATATAAACATTATAAAATTTTATTCTGAATTTTAGTGAGTAGAGATTATATAAATTATATTTTGTTTTCACTTTTTTTCTGTAACTAGTTAATTTTCTTTTCTAATTTTTCACTGTTATTAGTTTTTAACGATTTTTCTCCTACTTCATCCACTTAATTCAATACTTACGATTAACTTTTTTCACTTCTGCATGATAGTTTCTTCCAGAAAGATCATATATTGTTAATTATCTTTCTTAATTCAAAAGAATTTGTTGAAAAGAGATTAATGTTTAAGCTTTTATTAAATCATTAAATAATTATGAAGTTTTAACGAATCTATATATATAATTGAGACGAGTTGATAATAATAATAATAATAATCAGCGCAGAGCCCAAACGGTTAGGAGTTGAAAGTTGAAATTTGGTACACAGTTAGGGTACGTCACGAGAATGCACACTAAGAAGGGATTTTTCGAAATTCCTCCCCACGGGGGAGAGGGACAGGATTAAGGCTTAACACTTCCATCAACAATGGAAGTGTTAGGTAACAATCGAAGTGTTAGGTAACAATGGAAGTGTTAACAATGGACAGTCAACAATGGAAGTGTTACGTAACAATGGAAGTGTTAAGAGAAAGCGACGTGCAAGACGCAGATGCAGTTTTTTTCGTTTTTGCGGGAAATCGAACATATTTTTAGACCTATCTAAAAATTCTCTAATTAGTCTGGAAAGAGGGAGGACCTAATTCTTGCATTCTGTGAAAACGGATAAGGTTGACTATAACGTAATAACCTTAATATTCGCTAAAACGGTTAGGAGTTGAAAGTTGAAATTTGGTACACAGTTAGAGTACCAAATTTAAGTACCAAAGTGTTAAGTAACAATGGAAGTGTCAACAATGGAAGTGTTAAGTAACAAGAGAAAGCAACGTGCAAAATTTACGGGCTCTGGAAAAAAAAAGAAAAAAGAAAAAGAGTAATATGTTAGAACACATTCGATTTTCAAATTTAAACAGATTAGTTCGGTCTTTTCGACTTTTCTTCTTTAGAACATTCGATGAAAATTGAACAATATTAGAACATTCGATTTTCAAATTCGAACTTTCTTTAGAAATACTTCCGGTTTGGACCGAAAGTCACGTTATTTCAATTCAAAACTTTTCTCCAAAACAGAATTAGATAAAAGACTGGCATGACTCTCTTGTTAACAGGAAAAGTATGATGTACAGGAGCAAGACACTACTAAAATTGAGAGCATTGTGATGAAAAATTGCAGCCCGGTATTGTAATGAAGTCGCAATAAATAACTGCCGTCAAAAGTTAAAATGTTAAACTTTCGTCTATTTTTTAATACATTTTTTGTATATTTTTAATATTAAAACATGCTGATCTGAAACGTCACTTTTCGTTTATACTTATAAGACGAGTTTTAAGACAATGCTGGCTCAATGATGTGCCAACGAAATAGTAAGTGATACTAACTTATAAACATTGAAAACTATTCTAATAAAGAATAAAAACGCTAATAATGTATTTAAAATATAATATAAGTAACATAAAGTATAAAATACACAGCAAATAAATATTAAATTTCCATTTACGTGCAGACTTCTGAAGTCAAATTAACAGAATGTCACAAATTTAAGAATTACCTTAAATTTAAGATATACTCAACTTTAAATTTGAAAACACGTGAAAATGGTGTGTTTAATTATTAAATACAGTTTACATTAAATCAATACAGAAAATATACAAATTATATTGAATCGTTCAATAAAATTTTGCTTTTATTTATACATAGTTAGTTAAGTATCTCAATTATCCGAATTAAATGCGAAAAAATACCCGGTAAACCAGTGGTACCTAAACTATGGTTCCTTTTGCCAAATCTGACTAACAGACACGTTTAACACATGACTCAGAAGTAGTGAAAACAGGCTTAATTTTGGTATGTATGGAATATACAAAACATTTGTAGCCTGCCTACCTACGACTTATGCATAATTTGGCCCGCCAATCAAAAATTTGAGCAGCACACAAAACTCAGAAATTTTCAAATAAATGCACGGAATTATTCATAAATTATTTCACGTAGTTACTCGCAATAAACTGGACACTTCAACAAATTAACTTATACCATTTGTCTTCTCTGCCATCTAGACAATAGTCTACAAAGCAGATGAATCATAATGAGACTTTAATGACTTAACCCATAGGCATGTTTTCAATCCCGGTTAATGCAATACCGAATAATCGAAAATATATTGTATATAAAATGTTTCTATATGTATAAATATATAAATTAAACATTTCTTAAATAAAAGCATTCAATTTAATAAAGGCTTTCATTAGAGAAATTCGTGCTAATAAACACTTTAATTTATTATGAAATTTGAGAATTTTCAACTCCAACATAAACTCGAAAGATGTAAAATCTGAAATAAAATTGTACTGTCATTTATTTTGATATAAATTCTACGATTTTGATAAAATTTTTCTTGTATATTTAGAATTTATTAATCTAGTTTATAATTTTGTGCTTTATCACAATAAAATAAAATTGCCTTTCAAATTTTTCACAAAAATTTAACTACATAATATGGAAAATTTTGAATTATATATGTATTCCATATTTTAATCAAATGGAAGCAAAATGTGAGCTTGGTATTTTTATAAATAAAAATTAAATAAAACGAGCAATTATCTATTGTGATATCATCACAATGTTAGGCTGCAATTTTTAATAATATTTTTAACTTGTTTAATTTAAAGTATATACTTTTTACCTAAAATTAGTAGTGGCTTGCCCCTGTACATCATACTTTTCCGTTAACAATAAAGTCGTGCCGGTTATCTATCTAACAGTTTTCAGGGAAAATTTCTTGAATTGAAATAACATGACTTCTGAAAGTTTGTGTATAGTTAATAGGGGTTTCATGCCCCTAAGGTTTTCATATCTTGTCTTGTCTTTCATCTACCTAACACCGTTCTCAAAGTTAAGGGATGACAAACGGACAGACAAACGACAGTGAGAATTTACAGGTCTACAATTTTTTCAAATTGCATCCCGATAAAAATAAACACGATATTATTAAAACTTTTCTTCAGATAAGCAACTTTCTTTTGTTATGTTTTTTAATAGCGTTGGATAATGATAAGGTTATATACACCACAATTTTCAATTTACTTGTGATAACTTTATCATAAAATTTCGAAAGAAATGAATGTATAAAAGTATTTTAAAACAATTTCCGCTTTATTAATCTATTAAAAAAATCTAAATAATTTTCTACTTATAAAATTTTTCCATTGTTAGTACATAAAATGTGTTCTATTCTTCTACGAAAAAATGTATAACAATTAGGAAGAAGTGTTTTGTGGAGTAACAAAAAATATATTACTGGAATTCAGCATTATAAATTTTGTTATTAAAATAAATAAATTCTTGATTTAACTTTTTACTTCAAAAAATTACAAGTTTTCTTATTTAACTTTATATCATTAAAAATAATTTAAAATTAATTAAAAACGAACTGGAATTTGGTACGGTGTGGCATCTTGATGATATATAAAAACTAGGAAAATTTATAACATTTTGATTTTTAATTACTTTGAGTTTAATTAGAAGACTAATTAATTGATGAATTTTTTAGTCTATCAGTTTTTTAATAAATTTACTATGTTATTTTAAATTAATAGACTTATTTATTTAAAAAATATTTACTTTCTTCTAAATACGTGAAAGTTTTTTAAGTATATTTTCCGCGTGAAATTAAAACAAAATTAAAGTAAAAATGACCTAAAATCATTCAATGAAATGTAAAGAGATTTTACGCGTAACTTTCTCTTTAATTCATATTTAATTAAAACAAAAAGAAATTGCCTTCAGTAAGAATTTTAATATATGGAATGATCCAAAAGTCAGTTAACCGAAAATTTCTGCCTTATTCAAATACGTACTTTATTTTTTACAAACACTATAAACTCATTCGAAGCGAAGGTTCTTCCTGGATTAATCAATATACGAAACAAAATATTCGTAACTGAGTTTAAGGCAAGTAAAATATAATTAATTTTATTGCCATTCGATGTAAAAACGTCATTAAAAAGTGATAAATTTCACAAATTCAAAAATAATATGAATTTAAACTTTTTAAAAGTTATTATTACTTTTTGAATAAAAGATCAAAAAATCAATATATCGAACGATAATTTTTTTATTCATTTTACTCCATTATTATCCTTTCATTTTCTTCGTTAATGTAAGATAATGTAAATAATAATTTTATTGTTAAAAAATGCAAATCTTTTATTAAAAATTTAGTCATATAAAGATAATATTCACAATCAGATACATTTAAAATATAGAATGTCCATTAAGTGTTATCCAAGAATGGAAACGAATGAATTTGGAAAATATTGATAAATAAGTCGATGAATCACTAGAAAATTATCATCAATCTTGGTCAAAACTCTAGAAAACAATTGCTGAATGTAACAAATTTTAGCTGAATATTTTACCATTTATAATTATATTTATTGTTAAGAGCAGTTCAATCGAGATTTATTTGTATAAAATACTTAATCCCTACGCAGTACTTTTAATATAATTGTAATTAAAGAATAAATCCTTAAAATTCTATTATAAAAGAACAAGAACAGGAAAGTTTCTGAATTGATATAACAAGTGTTATTGACGTATTTTCACATTAATCCGGAAATCTTCTATACAAAGAACAGCAGGTGACTTCCATACATTCCACACAACACATATAAGTGTGTCACAATCCACACGTATTGACACTCATCGTAATCTGTGAAGCTATAAGAAGAAAGATCCAATACACTTCTCCTTTTATTCCGAAAGTTATGATTGTTCGTAATTTATATTTTATCCGAATTCGTAATCTGCTTTATACGAAATTGTATCAATTTTTGAAGTATTTTTATTATTATATTTTGAATATTTACAAACTCTTATTTTAAAAGTTATGTTGAACTGTAGTTGAGGTTGGGTTGGCAATATAAAGCAACCCAACACATGGACGATCTGCTAACATTACATGAGTGCCTCGCGGAGGGATTTTCTATGGGAAGGCGATCCCTCTTTAGGTGTTAGACACGTGAATAAAACCCAGAAAACACCATGTGACTATCTCATTGGTGAGGCAACTCGCGACCTAACTACTACTGTTCAGTGGTTTCATCCACTAGGCGACTTGTCTGTATTGAATTGTAAATTTTTGAGTTTTAAACTAATTCTTACTTTATCTGTTTGTATAAAGTTTATAACTCATAATATCTAGAATAAAAGCTTTCATGCATTTGTATTAAATCAAGGCCCTGCACACGGGAGATTTTTGGGATTTAATCTCCCCATTTGAGAAGAATTTTAAAAAATTAAATAAAACTGTGTATTGTATATAACTTACATTTATTTTACCCATTCAGTTCCTCCTTACTTGTTAGTAATTATGTACGGTATTACTCTATATGCCTAAACTGTAAAAAATTAATAAACTACTTTATGAAAAGATCATTTTTTAAACCCTCACTCTATTAAAAATTCTGACACGATCCTCTATTAAATAACTGTTATATGGTGAAAAATGACAATTTTTGCGTTAAATTAGTTTATAAATATCTACTTAAAACATTAAAATAAAATGCAGATAATATAAAAATTAATTAACAGAGATATATTTTAAAATCATTTTGGAATGGTTGTATAATTTATTATTATGCACGCTGCGACAAAAATATCGACAGAATTTAATCGTTATCTACTCTAAGGTCTCATTACTGTCTTATTGAAGATTGAAGTCCTAACTGATAAGTGAGAAATTGCTGTTTTTACAATCTACAGCAGCACAAGATACTCAGTTTTTTATCCGTTTATAAAATACAAATACCACTTTCAATTATTATTCTGTAATCAGTCAATTTTATATGTCAATCTTAAAAAAATTAGCCATTCATATAAAAATAAAATTGACAAAAGTGTTATAAGTTTTATCATATATTATATATGCTCGGCACTGTTCGTTTTATGTCAGAATACAAACTATTGAGTGGAAGCGCTAGAATCAATAATATTGTATAAAGGTTACCCGAAACAATATTATTGAGTTGAATATAAAATACAAACGAACGAGCAATTATTTATTATAACATCGTCACAAGTCAGGCTGCAATTTTCGTCACATTGCTCTCCAATTTTCAGACTATTTATACATACAGTATACATATGTATATATTTGTATATATATGTATATATGTAAAATAATATAACTTACATACAGTATGTATGCAATATATATTATTTCAAGTGAAAATGCACTAAATATGGATACAGATGATGTAAACGTAGACATCGATGATCATATTGAAGATGAAACTTTTACTGATGATTTTGATTGTCCCAACAAAATATTACCGGATAAGGAAAAATTTAATACGGCACTGGCGATAACTAAAAATATTGCAGATATTTTGTCTAATTATGGAACGAAAACCTTCAGTAAATATGTAGAGGAATTAAAAGAAATAGAAAGCAATGCAAGAAATGGAATTTCTCTTTTTGAATATGAGAGTAGTGTGCTTAGTACAATTGAACCAGAAGAACCCGGAGAACAAATTCGGTCTAATAAACAGCCCTGTTCAAATCAATCAAATAAAAACTTAAAATTCAAAACTAAAATTAAATCCAAAGGACGTCCGAAGAGAAAGACTAAGCAGACCACTTTTACAAAAAAAAAGAAAAAAAAATTAAAATACAGAATAAAAAATAATATATTTATTTTATTTTATTGGTATACCTACCAATCAACTTTAAATTTTATTACCTATATTTCACTGATTTAATGATACTTCATAGTTTATTGATTACTTTATTGAACAACATTGTAACTGAACTTTAATAAATAAAACTACAATTATTTATAATTGTGTAGTTATTATCAAAATATTAATTGTAATAATAGCGCGTACAGTCAGTATGTATAAATAGCCAATTGCGTATACATACTGTATATATAAATAGCCACGTCCCTCAATTTTAGTAGTGTTTTGCTCCTGTACATCATACTTTTCCTGTTAACCATGAAGTCATGCTAGTCATCTATCTAAATTCGTTCAGGAGAAAATTTTTGAATTGAAATAAACTGACTGCCTGTCCAAACCGGAACTTTGTATATTGTTAATTGTGGCTTCATTCCTCTAATATTTCCATATCTAGTATTGACTTTCATCTATCTATTACTCTTCTCGAAATTAAGTAAAGACAGTCAGAGGGAATTTACAACTGTACAATTTTTTTTTAAAATTGCAGCCTAATTAAAAAATTTGCGCACGCTGGTGTTGAAGACGATGGAGATTGTCAATTTGATCCACACAAATGTATCTCGAAAACATCCTCGATTTTTTATTTCATGTTCAATTTCCTCATCTTATATTATGTAAAATGACAAAGTTCAATCAAAATTGACCGATCAAATTTTGAAAAAAACTCAATTCTATAAACCATATAAAAGAGGCTTCTTTACCTCTCTTCCTCAATTGCATTTATGTACTGTACTTTAAAGTAATAAATAATTTTATTTATTTTATTTTTATTTTAATAGCACACTGGATACGATCTATTTACTTATAAATATTTTAATAATTTACAAGAGAGTTCAAAAATCGTGCATACACTTCACAAGATGATCAATTATTGATATTAAATTAACTATAAAAAAGGGTAATATACTCCTGTCTGATTCCCACTGGTAACAGAATTACAGAGAAAAATCTCTAATGTTAATTAGTACAAACTATCACAGTTTACAAACAGATTATATTTAGTAAATTAAAGCTTCGAGAAATATTAAATTTACAAGAGATACTTAGTGATTACCTTCTGTAACTATTTAAGCTTTACATCTATGGAAAAAAACGATGTTGTTCGGGTCTTTGACGAATTTTTGCAGCAGCTTCGTGAATTCAGTTAATTAATTGATCACAAACTAAAACTTTTCTAAGTAATGTGGCATCAGCCAATTTATTTGTTTAGTTGATTTTCAGTGCTAACTACTCCAAACAGCGAATAATTTGAAATAAGAAAAAAATTTTAACTCAGACAGAGGTAAATTAATATTATTTTACCATAACTTGAATAATTATTCACCCCGTAAAGTTTTATCCAGCAATTTTGAATCGTCCTGTATAAAAATTAAAAGTACTGTATATAAATAATGCGAACATTTAGAGATAATTTTTTATTATATTAGAGGTTTAGAGATATTACATTCAGATTAATTATGCATATTATCAGTAAAAATCAATAAACAATTTAATATTTTACCGTCAGTGATTAAAAATAAAACTATGTTTTATCAATTCAAACTAATATTCGCAATAATTTCAGAAAACTATACTCTAAATCGATTAAGTTAATTACTTAGTTAAAATTTATTTAGCTAAAAATGAACCCTTTAATATATTTTTAAATATGTAAGTTGTCATTATTCTCTTTATCCCTATTGAATTCAAGATTGGTTGTCGCACTTAGATTTATTTATTGCTGACAAGCTCTTCACTATTCCTTTAAAGTAAATGTAAATTTCTGTTACATTTTAATATTTTTATTTTTACTTTCCGATTTCCGTCCACCAGTGGCCAAGTGGATAAAACAACTGAACACTGGTAGTCGTGTTTCGTGCCTTATCAACAAGCTACTCAGTTGAGTTTTCAGTGTTGTTTTCTTGTTTTTAACATCTAAATAAAGAAGAGTTTCTCTTAGAAGGTCCTCCCGTGAGGCACACTTTCCTGGAAGATTGCCCATTCCACTCATCTAATCTTGCTTTTCAACTTCGATACAGTTTTATACTGTTTGTGTAATTTTGTTTACATTAAGAAATTATTAAAAATTTTACACGTCCATATTATGTATTTTACTGCATGAAATAAATTATGTTAATAAATTTTCCATGTCTTATTTATTATTATTTGCTTGATATTAGGAATTTTTCGACTTATATTTAGAATATGTCGAAACATAAGCTAAATATAAAGTATACACAGTAAATATCAGAATGACGCGTTAAGTTTTGATCATAACCGTGTTATAAATTAGTTAATATTAAAATAGATGACTACGAATAATTCTGAATTAAAGATTAGTTAGTGAAATATATTTAAAAATTAAAAATAGTGGCATGCAATCAACAGAGCCAGTAGAGTTAATCGAAATACATTTAGTCGAATATGTCTAATAAAAAATGAGAATTACTGCCTGAAAACTTTGAAAATTCTTTAGTAGAGATGTAAAAAGTCAACTACTGTTTAATTACGTTTTATAAGTTTTTAATATTATATTTAGCGTATCTTATTTCTATTAATATGTATTACATCTATAACTCTCTAACTATAAGTAGGACTTTTTAAATATTGAAAGATGAGCACACCATTTATCTATTTAAGATCTTCAAATATATTTTAAAAACTATAATTCTATTACACCGTATATTAATTATAATGTAAAATCCAAAACATTGTTTTATATTAAAATTTATATACATTATATTTATTTATTGCAGAAGTATTTTTCACTACTTTACTGACAGAGTAAGAGCGATTCTAATAATATAAATTAATACTCAACAATTTTATATAACACACTTCAAATGATCCTTTGAATGCTTTTAAAATCCTCACTCACAAATTTTTAAAATAGTATTTTGTATTAATATAATAAACAATAGTAATATACATGTTTAATATATAATATATTGTAAATTGCACTTTAATCAATTAAAGAGCAAATTTTCTAAGAGTTATTTTTCTATGATGTTCATCTTCATTGTGTTTCGATCACGATAAACAGAACTGAATGCTGAGTGTTTGACAATATTCTATTTATTAAAATACTGTATAAGTTTTATATATTTAATCGAAAAACTATATTTATTCTTATTAGATCGCTATGCAAGAGAATAAACTGATATTAATAATAATAAATCACATTATACAATATCTAAATTCATGACTGTATTTTCTTCTCGTGAAACTAATATGAAAGTTTGATAAATGATATTTTAACATTATTTATATGTATTTATTTTTCCTATATTTTGTATATTTTTTTTATTATGACTTTTTATTGGTTATCTTTGAATCAATCTACAACAACGAAAATATATTTTTTAAAATGTCAACTCTTGTATTGATCGAATATTATAAATAGAATTTTTTATATAAAACTCAGAAATTTCTATTTTTTATTTATTTAGTGTATGAATTAAATTACATTTGACATGTAAGAATTTTATATTAAAAACGACTGAATTTGAAGAATCAAAGTCCAAATGCCATGTTATTTGTGAAGTTTCGAAAAGTATTTTGAAAAACCAGCTTTATTTTTTTCAAATACTAAGGGAGATAACAGCGTGTTATACACAGTTAAGTATATGCGATAAAGAGATGATTATAGCATATAAAATACTGTTATATTATTCTATTTGTGTTATATATTGCTTAGAAGATTTAACTTTAACCTTAAAAGCTTTAACTTTAATTTTAAAATATATATGAAATTATTACTTATCTGGTTCTTTCTTAAGAGAGAACCAGTAGGATCTTTCAACCCTTTTTGTGAGAGAATATGATAAATAGTACCTCCGAAAAGATATTTTTCTATTATTTTTAAATGAGAAATAAACTTAAAATATAAATTATTTAATTTTATAGTTTGATTTATTCTTACAAGATGATGGGTAAGAGCCACTTGGTTTTCATATAAAAGCCTTAAAAATAATTATTCATTCAATTGCCTTGCACGTGTATTAGAAGAATATTTTGAATTTATGTTGAATTTAATTTTTTAAAACTAATTTTTAATGCTTTTTTTAAAACATATTGAACGTTTAAACAGTCATACTACTTAAAGAGCTATAGATGTAATACATATTAATAGAAGTAAGATACACTAAACACAATATTAGAAACATATAAAACTTAATTAAACAAAGTTGACCTTTTACGTTTCTCCTAAAGAATTTCCAAAGTTTTCAGGCAGTAATTTTCAGTTTATATTAGACATATTCGACTAAATGTATTTCGATTAAGTCTACTGGCTCTGTTGATTGCATAGTACTATTTTTAATTTTTAAATCTATTTTACTAACTAATCTTTAGTTCAAAATTATTCGTAGTCATCTCTTTTAAAATTAACTAATTTATAACAGAGTTCAGATCAAAACTTCACACTAAACACACATCATTCTAACGTGATATTTACTGTGCATATGGTTGTAGCATACGTTATATTTACCCTATTCTTTGGCATATTTTACGTTTTCCAATCCCAAATAAATAATATTCTCAAAAATTTATAAGCTATTGTATTATTGAGTAAAATATTCAGTAAAATAAGCTGTCAGCAAAATAATATATCGTCTATTCACAGATAGATATTCCATATGAAAAGGAAGAAAACTGTGGTCATAAAATAGAATTATTAAATAAATAATACAGATAAAAAGAAGAAGGGAAACATCTCCGTAAATTCATACAAATAAAATCGATCACATTCGCTTGAATATTTTCTACACATGGCAATTGATCAAACCGGATTTATATAAGAACTCCAGCATATGTAATAAATAATAGAAAAATATATATATTAAAAGGGTAGGTATCTAGTATGGCATTAAGTAAATAAGAATATATAAATATTAAAAGTATACTTTATTTTATTCGCATCTAATTTAGTAAATGGAATTTTTAAGATTTTTTTTTATTTATTTTTAAAATTGTTTATTTTCGAAATGATAATACGACAATAAAAATGAGAAACTTATCAACTCAGCAGATTTTCTACTGTGAATTTAAAACATTTTAAAATATTTTTTTTAAACTTAAAATCTAAAAATTAATTTAATAAATAGATTTAAAATAGTTGCAGATACATTATTTTCATTTCTAACTTTTCACAGGTCAAACTTTGAAAGGTTCCTTATTTCAAGTGTGATCTAACATACTTATCTTCAGTCTAAAAAATACTGTAATTTTAATTTAATATTCGCAAAAATTTAAGGAAAGAAATGTAAGGAAGCAAACTTATTATTACCTTATATAAATTTAATTTATATTCAAATTAGACTATCGAAAAATAAAGCGAAATACGATCAGTACAAAAAATATTTAATATTATTGATGAAAAATAAGCTAATATTAAGAAAATTTTTAAATAAATAAGACATTATTTTTAATATTAACTGTAAATTTTAAAATGGTTGTGTTGTTATAAAAATTTTCTTATTAGTAGCTTGCTTTTTAGTTTTCTAATTGTCGCACCTCTAGATTAATTAAACCATTAACGAGTTGCTCAACTTTCCTGGAAACATTTAAAATTTTGGTGACGCAATCTTTTATCATATTTTATTTTAAAACTTGTTATATTTTTAACTATTATAAAATGGCAAAAAACTTCATTTTGAGGTAAAGATGAGATTATTAAAAAGAAATTGTAAATGCTAATAGAGTAAAATCCTGCTTAAGTCCAACCCTATATATATACGACATTTATTATCTCCCCACCTCCTCGACCTTTAACCACCAAAATTTAACAGCGTTAATCTCCCTAATAAGCAAACTTCCTTGCAAAATTTCAAAAATTTTCGACAAAAACCATAGGAGCTATTGAGCTTCAAAATCGTGCCCCAACATCCATACGTATAGAAATTACCACGACTTTCTGCATTTCAGCCTGGCTTAATTAATAACTTAATCAAATCTCCATAACTGACATAGAATCTAGATTCATTACATATAAAAATATTTTCATTATTTTCCTTTATAAAGCAATAATTCATTCTTGTCTACGTATCATTTAGAAGATAATATAACAAATTATTTCTGTAAGACTGTAAGATATATAAATAACTGGTGAAACTTTGATTAAACCGCGATGGTCTTACTAAGAATCAAAACTAAATTTAGCAAATATTTAAGTTTTGTACTTATTTACTCAGGTTAATTAAGGTATATTTACTACTTTATTCATAAAAGTGGCAATTTAAGTAAATAAATAAAAAATTAATAATAATATTTTCTTGGATTTTTCATTCTATAAGCTATAACTTATTTACTTGTAAGTTTCCTTTATCTATGTACAGTATAACACATATTCCCAACACGAATTAAAAATTAACTTATTTGTACAGCATATTACAAAGTTAGTACTTTAAATTAGTATAAATAAAAAATTAAATTAGTTTATAAAGGACATATAATGTCCTTTGATTTAATCCTATGATTTAACATAACATGTATAAATATATATAGCACAGACAAATGTGGAAGAAAGTGATGCCTTAATTTAAAAAAGTTTTCTTTCGAATTTCATATAGTATAAGATATAATAAGTTCAAATGCAATTCAGTGAAATTGTACTCAGTACTAAAATTACTTTCAGTATCATAATGCAATGTCATCGCATTAAAACACATAAAATCAATTACTTGCAAGGCTATCGATCATAAATACTGTGCAATAATACACCAACGTAGTAATATAAACTTAAAATGGAAGGAAATTGGATTTAGAATAGAATAGGTTGAAAACAAAAATTGGACATGTTAGTTTACTCTATAAAGGTTAAGATTATACTTCATACAAGTGATATGCGAGAAGGTTAAAGAATTAATATTGTTTTATTTTTATATAACATATTTAATATATATTTTTAAAGTTTTAGATTATTTAGTCTTACATCATCATCTAATTGGCTTTTTTCCACATAGGTACAATTTACAAAAACTGATTACTTTGGGAATAAACTCTCTCGAAGTGAACAGTTGAAAGTTTCTAAAATTTATATATAAGCCTATATTGTTTGAATTCTACACTTGTTTATACTGTTTCATATGTCTATCTATCAATCATGTTTTATTTTCTAGTTCTATGTTTGCAATAAATTAGTTTTTTTCTCTTGTAAAAAAAATTATCATCGAAAATAATTTATGACTACCCCGAATAGACAATATTTTAAAAAAAATAGTAAATAATAATAAAATTAAATATTTTCAAATATATATTTTATCATCTTGATTATCTTTAGAGTTACCTTTAAAATTATAATTCCTTGGTTCAATGCTGAAGATAATTAAAATTATGAAAATAAGCTTATAAAAGTAAATGGTTCCGAAGCAGGTCCTCAGCCAATATTGTCCATATATATTTATACAAAGATTATATTTAGCACAAAAATGATTACTTTGCAAGGCTTACTTGCAAAGTAATACTTATATCCATACTTTAAAATATATTTATAATTTATTAATTGAAACGAGCAATTATTTATTGTGACATCGTCACAATGCCGTACTGAAATTTTTAATTGATTTAATTTAAAATATATGTTCTCGGTTTCAAATTAATAGTGGCTCAACCTTGTACATCATACTTTTCCTTTAACAATAGAGTCATGTCAGTCATCCATTAACTCCTTACAGGAGAAAATTTTTTCTTCAGATAGATAACCTGCACAACTCCATTGCTAATAGGAAAATTATGATGTACAGGGGCAATACAATACTAATTTGAGGTGGAAAGCATATATTTTAAATTAAATAAATTAAAAATATGATTAAAAATTGCAGTCCGGCATTGTGACAGTGTCACAATAAATAATTGCTCGTCTATTGTAGTTGAGATAAGATTACCTAAAAGGAGCTATTTTTAAAACTAGAAATTAAAATTAATCATATTTTTAATTTATTTAATATAAAATAACTTATATGCTTTCAAATTAGTAGTGACTTGACCCTGTACATCATACTTTTTCTGATAGCAACAGAGTCTGTCGGTCATCTATGTAACTTCATTTTGGGGAAAACTTTTAAATTGAAATCACGTGATTTCCGATCTACACTGGAAGATCGTATAGTGAATCAGGGCCGCCTGCTCCTATGCCTTCTATATCTGGTCTCTATCTTCAGCTATCTAACACTGTTCTCCAGATCAAAGAGGACAGACAGCAGACCAAAATATAGATGAATGACAATGGGAATTTATAGATCTATAGTTTTTGAAAATTGCAATGACAAAAATATATAAAAAGAGAGAAAAATACTATACGTATTAAATAGTTTTCTTTTTTAATTTATATAAGCAAACGTTAAGACAAAAAGCTGTATCCAACAAAAAAAGAAAAATTGAAAAGTTATAAAATCTATTATTAAAAAAGTGAATTTTATTTATGATTTTTACAGTAAATATACATTTAAGATGTTCATGAATGACCTAGATTATATGAAAAATATATGATGATGATTAATTTTCACAAATCATTTTGTTATATAAATAAACTTAATATGTAGTATAAATAAATCATTCACTTAATATATATATATATATATATATAGGAGAGAGACCATTCAGACAATTTGAATTTCGCGACAGTGTATTTCGTCAACAATCTTCCAGAGTTTATTGCTAAATGGCATCCATGTTCCGATTCTGCGTTATAAACTTTAGCAATATGGAGCAGTCATGTGAACATAGAAAGTTGTAAACAAGTTTCAGGGGACTCGTTAAACTTTTTCGGACCACACTTGTATAATTCTCAGTTAGAATGTTCACGAATTTTTTCACTGAACTCACACAACCAAAAAATGCACTCCATTTTCACAAGCGGGCAATACATATCGTTCCACTAGTGGAATTGCATGTACTGGTGTTTATGTTGTAACAGCCTTGTAACAACAATGAATCTTTTAAAAATTAATCATTATAAGTCTACATTTGCACCATTAATAAGTTTTCTAAGTTGATAATGATCATCAAATTGTCATCGCCGAAGTATTACCTGAGTAGAAATCAAGGATGCGTGTTTAGCTTATGATGAACTTATTGTTACATATCTCCCAAAGATAAATCATTTTGAATATTTAAAATTAGAGATGAAAAATATTTAGTTAACATAAATAATTTATTTACTAAGTTGCCATTACTAATAACTATAGTTTCTTTGTCCTCTATAGCAATGTTTTTAATCCTTTCTCATTGCTGACCAGTAAAATTATGAGTAATTTTATATGAACCAAGTAATTATATGTGACTATAAATTATGCTAGTGAAGATCCTTTCTTATTCGTCACGTGATCTTTACGAATGTTCCGTCCCGAGTCGTTCTGTACGCCTCGAGATTGTCCGTTTGATGGTCCGTTGAAAGTCACACCTCCACACTCGATAATTAGTTATATACAGTTTATTTACAAATATTTACAAAGATATACACTATGTAATAGCATTACGTACACTACAGTATCGAAGCTGTGATGCAGCACGTCGACTTAGCTGGCCTGGGAACACGAGTCACTCTTCCGGAGATGGCTTAACCTCGTGGCCGTCCGTCTCTACAACAACCTTTCTCCAGAGGACTTTCCAAGAGGAGAACACTCTCTCTATCCGCCTCAAAGGTCTGCCTGTTGTTAGAGACCGCCACGTACCAGGTCCCTCGCCCTTTCTCCTCGCTTTTTTGCCACCCTTCCAATTTAAGGGATTCTGGCACTGCCTCCTGCGACCAATCACTTCCTTCCCCTTCTTAGAGCCTTCCAAGACGTCCGCCCTATCTCCCGCCGACGTAGCTCACATTTGCGTCCGTGCTTTATTTATTCTTGTTTTCTCAAGCTGGCCGGCACGTGGCCAACACATTGTCCCTTAAGTGGAGACGCTACACCTTTGATCCTTCCGGCCGTTTATGGCCCCGACCCCAGGTGGGAGCAATTACCTCAGTCGGGCGGTTTCTTTGACACAGGCCACCAAAGGCGACCTTTACAATGCTTATTTATTAAGCTTATATATGCTTATCTAGAGTTACTGTACGTAAAAAAGTATGTACAATAACTCTAAATTACTATTTAAATGTCACCTGTAATCCCTTAATTAACTGGATAAAAACCTTTCCCACCGTCATCCATTTCCCGTCCTTCGTTAATCTCGGGAATGGTGTGAGATAAATGAAAGTTGAGATCAGATATGGAAAGAGCAAAGGCAGAAGGTCCCGATTACCTGTATACAAACGTCCGGTTTAGACCGGAGGTTACGTGAATTCAATTCAAAATTTTCCTTGAAAGGAATTACATAGATTACCGACATAACTCTTCTGTTATTAGGAAAAGTATGATGTGCAGGGGCAAGACACTGGAAATTTGAGTTGAAGAACATATATTTTAAATTGGATAAATTAAGAATATAATTAAAAATTGCAATCCGGCATTGTGACGATGTCATAAATAATCGCTCGTTAAAATACGTATATAATAAATTATCATTTATAGAATATAAATGTTATAAAAAACATTTTAGTAATGAAATCTTTTAATAATTTAAAAAATGTATTATATTAGATGATGTTTTTCTGATAATTCTTTTCAGTAATTTTTGTTTTATATTCTTATTGATCAGTTCGCTGTTGTATAACATTTACTATAGTTTTAAATAAAATAAAATAAAATAAAATAAATTTAATTTAAAATATTTCATGTATACATTAAAAGTTTTCTTAACGTGTTAGCAAACATCATTATAAAAGATATGAAGACCATTTTAATATAATCTTTCAATATAAACGACTTCATTTTCTGAAATAATTTATATTATATAAAATGAATGGAACAGTTTCAAATATTTTACTTTTTTTTTCTTTCTTCAGAATTTCAAAGAATACAAGAAAATTATAGAAAGTTCAACATATTTCCACGTAAATATTTTCCTTTTTCATTCGTTTATAAAAACCAAATAATATGCTAATTAAATTAGCACATATGATTACACATTGCAAATATTTATATAATAATAAAATAAAAGTAAAATAATAGAATTAAAATTTAATTTTTGAATAAGTTAAACATCACACTGTTTACTTTCGTTACCAACATTGCTTGTGGCATGATATAGTTCATTATTTTCTATGTTTCTTCTTTATCTGTAAAGTTAATTTGTAAATATTGATTAAATGATACGTAATATTCTAAATTCCATATTTATTATTTAAAATACAAGATAAATAATAAGTAGGACTACATAGTGTGGACTTTTAGCTAACTCTCTATACATAGAGAGGAGCACAAAATCTAATATTTCGTATTAAAAAGTTGATATCAAAGTTAAATATATTAATTTTATTTAATAAATAGTAAAAAATTTATATTTTATAGTTTATGAAGTGTAATAGGTTCTACATTTGTGATTAACCTTAATCTCATTTCACTTCATTTCGGTCTTAGTAATAAATATGTATACTCAGCATAGCTATTCTACTTAACTTATTATATTGAAAATTTCAGTTATGACTTACTTTGAATAAAGAATAAAACTTTTATAAAAATAATAATTAATAATTTTTACACTATCAATTAATTATATTATATCAATTAATGCTAACGATGCTATCTACATATTTTAATAAAAAATAACTAAAAATTACAAAAAAAAAACAATTACGAGAGCTGATTAAACTGCAATTTGAAATAAATGAGACCTATGAATTTCCACTGTAGTTAGTCTGCTGTCTGTCTGTTTTCTATTTTAATCTCGAGAAAAGTCAGATGAAAATCGAGATCAGATATGGAAAGCTTACGGGTAGGAAGCTCCGGTTAACCTTATACCAGATCTAGACCTTACGATCTAGACGGGAAGTCACGTTATTTTAATTCAAAAATTTTCTCCTGAAAGGAGTTAGATAGATGACCGGCACGACTATTGCTAACAGGAAAAGTGTGATGTACAGGGGCAAAACGCTATTTCGGATGGAAAGCATATATTTTAAATTAAATAAATTTAAAATATTATTAAACATTGTAGCCCGGCATTGTGACGATGTCACAATAAAACAATTGCTTGTTGATAATTAAGGGTTCCGTTTTTATAAAATTATTACGTGAAGAGGCAAAATAATGTAATACGTTTAAAAATAAGTGGCAAAAATCATTAATGTAATTATGACACACTTCAGTTAATATCAAAAGAAAAATGTAAAGTCTTGTGGTATTATTTAATTATAAAGAAGTAAAATTATAAACATAAAAAGCTCAACTGCAAGCAACTCATAAAATTGAATATGGATTCAAATTAAACTGATGGAACTCTTTTAAATTTTTTATGTTACGTCGATACAATTTTGTTAAAGTATTAAAACAATAAAATAAGGTATTAAAGTTTTTCAACAAATGCAATCTCAACTGTCCTTATGCAGTTGAAAACTTCAGCGGTGGCTAGTGTGTATCGTAGAAACAGGAAACAGTAAATGTACAGTACTGCCGTACTATTAAGAAAACTGAACTTATTGACAATATAAGAGAATGTGCTTAGCAGAGATTAAACTAAAACACGATGGTATTAAATAAATTCTACGAATCAAGGGATAAATGGCAGTATTTTTTAGTATAGTTAAAACGGGTTAAAAAGATGATGATGAATGAAAAGTAGAGATGAAGGGATATTAATTTATTCCTCTAGAGGAGGAAGTTAATAAAGTTAATTGTAGGCAAAACGGAATTCTTAGTGTCTAGAAAGAACTCTACATTTTCTTTGGAATTATCTTAAGTATATCATCATTATAACGTTGATACAACAAATGACAGTGAATGCTAAGTGGAGCAAAGAAAATCCTATATCCATTACGATCGCTGCTAAGATAGCAGAGTGATGACGCAGGGGAACAACTTGTTCCTGCAAATAGTAGTTGATAGAACTGCAGATTAATGTCATCTCTGTATTTTCGATGCTTTCATGTTTACAGTGTAATCTTCCTTGAAAAAGATTTTAATGCCTACATCAAATTCTTGTGATATGCGAGGCTTTCAGTTAATTGTTTTCAATAATTATTGTCGTTTTTTCAGATTCTTCTCTGTTTCCTACTGCAGTTTGCTCTTGCATTATCACCGTGCAAGAAAAAAAAACTTAATGTTTGGAAAATTTGTTACTCTAAATAGTGAATACGTTAAAAAATAAATATGTATCAAAGGATAAACGTAAAGCCAACTGCCTTGTGGTGTTATTTAATTACAAACAATACATAAAAATTTACAAACTCAATTGTAAGTATTTTCATTAAAATAAATTATCGTCTTCAGACAATAGAATTGAATATGGATTTAAATTAAACTGATAAATCGTGTAAAATTGTTTGAAATTCAAGCAGTTGCAGAGAATGGATCTAAAAAAAAAAAATTGAAATTTCTTCTTGAACGAAATGTAAAAATGGATTGAACGTTTGGAAAAATTCATAATTTTAAACTCTTATTGTGTTGAAAATGAATATGTATTGATACGATTAGAGTAAATCATTTATTTTTAACTAGTTTTATTAATCTAATTGTTCTTAAAGGAACTTTATAAAAATGAAGACCTTATTTATCAATCAACCCTTGTAAAAGTGTTGATTGATAAAGTGTAAAAGGCTACAAAACTAACTGTTTAATAAATTTACATATAAAGCAATTATACTTAATTAAATACTTAGTTGATTAATTATTTTAATATTAATTAATGAAACTGAAATTTACAACTTGATTCTACTTCATTATACAATGAAAATTAATTTGTATACTCTTACATTTTAAAATTCTGTAAAATTGATAGTAAAAATTAAATCTTTTCTCCACGGGATGCTAATTGCATGTGGTTTCCTTTCATTTAAGAATGTTTCATGATTGGTTACATACAAATTAGATAAGGGAATTAATTTCGCATTCTTTATTACGTATAAACGACTAAAAGTTTACGTAACAATTTTCTGAATAACATTAAATGAATGAGAATGAATGATTTTGTTTAATCACTCATACATTTAACATAAAGAATGTATTCGGCTACTTGATCACGTAACTATAATAAAATAGCTCTACAGAGTGAATCTTAAACATTTATCTATAGTTAAGTATTAAGAGTCAATGTGATACATTTGATAAAGTTTCTTAAATAAAACATCATTTCCATTATATCTATAAACACTAATGTATAGCTTTATAACTCCTTGCATATGCGAGTCTTCACAAAAAAAAAGAAATTGAATTTCTTGTTTCCTCTTCTTCTTTTCACCTCGATACTGAAGTAGAGATAGTCAGATCAGCGTTTGCCACCTCTTTCTTCCTTTACACAATTTTTCTTTCCATGTTTCTTTTCACTATTGTTCAATAATTTCTCTCACCTTTCTCTTGATCTACACCTCCCGGTTGCTTCCCTCTCATCCGGATTCTCCATCTTTCTTCCCGAACTGTAGTCATCTTACTAGGACTGAATTCACGAACGTGTACCTTTGTCTTATATAGCGAAGTTTAAATATATTCACAAAACGTCATTAATTAATTTCCAGTGTTATTTTACAAGTGAGGTGTCATTAGTCATCATTTTAAGGTGGTAGAAGAAACAGCTTGCGATCAACGTCAAGGATAAATATTTACGTCAAATCTATCAATTATCTCATCCAACAACTGGTGAATTACAGTTTTTAAATTATTAGTTACAACTGATTACCGAAAGAAGCAATTATTAATTTATACGATGAACACCGACTGCGTATAGAAGGGTTCACAAGCTATTCTAGTGGATACTTTATTTTAAGTACTGTGAAATATTCTAAATTTATTTGATATTTCTAGACTACAAAATATATTCTTTATTTAAAGCTTATTTAAGATTATTTATACATAAGAACTGATTTTTAAAAATATATAAAATTTCTTTAATATTTCGTATCATTATCCTCCTTCCATGATTACCATCACTCAACAAGTCCTGTAATCAGTTCTATATAGAACGAAAGGTTCTATAACGTCTCGTTTCGTGTAGAACTCTCATAAAAGAAGAAATATCTGACCCATTCCCATAATAAAACGAGAAGTTACGAGTATTTAACTTCTCGTTTTACATAAGACATTTCAATATCTCTTGCTAGTTACTTCTTACCAGTATGAGAGCTTTTGACAATTGCATCTAAGACAATCTGTTAAACTGTTATTTTGAACGATATCCTTAGCATATGACGTAGAATTGAAATGACGGAAGTCACGTTATTTCAATTCAAAAAATGTCCCCTGAAAGACGTTACATAGATGACTGGCATGACTCTATCGTTAAAGGAAAAGTATGATGTACAGCGGCAAGCCACTACTAATTTGAGGTGGAGAGCATATATTTTAAATTAAATCAATTAAAAATATGGTTAAAAATTGCAGCCCAGCATTGTTACATCGTCACAATAAATAATTGCTCGTTCGTACTAGCAAATTTTCTAAACCCCAGATTTTTTATGTTTGTGTTAATACAACAAAATATGAACGTAATTTATTTGTTAAACTATCGATTTTAATTTCTGTTATGCAATGTCTTTGAATTCGTTTTTCATTTGCAAACTAAAATAAAATCATTATTATATTTTTAAGTATTTTAAAAAAAAAACTCAAAGTTATAAATGTATTGAACAGAAAGCCGTCATGATTAAATAGACAGAATGCAATTAAAAGTAACAATAAATCGAATATTCATTTCTTACGATAAAAATATAGGAACTACAAATATTTGCCTTACTATTATTTTTATCCAGCCGATTTTGACTTCTTATGACCCTAACCAGTAATAAATAAGAAACTTATTACACTCCACCAACTAAAAGTAAATTTTAAAAATCCACCTACGAATTGGTAACTTTTCCGTCAAAATTTAAAACTGAGTCTGTGGCACCATCTGCTATGTTATTTTATTTTTAACACTTTTTATATTCTTAACTATTATAAAATGACTAAAAGCTTAATTTTGAGAATAGAAATGGGTTTTTTAAAACACTGTAATAGCTAATAACGAGTAACACCCGTAGTTAAGTTTGACCCTACTCGAGATATGACACACGAACCCCTTTATCTCCCCACCCATCGACCTTTATCCACCAAAGTTTAATAGCATCCCCCTAATAAACAAACCTTCCTGCAAAATTTCAGAAATTTTCAACAAAAAGCACAAGTTATTAAGCTTCAAAAAAGGGGTGAACAAAATCGTGTCCTCACATACACACACACACACACACACATACAAACAAACACAAACATCAATACATATACAAAAAACTTCCTCCTGTTTTGCATTTTTCGAGTCCAAAACTGTAAAAATCTTAGGGAGTCTTTTTTTAACCGGCCACTACACTTTCCCTGTGTTATATAAGTTATAACAGACCAGGGAATGTATAAATAAAAATGTATATTAATGGGTCTGATAACTTAAGAAGGTTCAAAAAGCAAGTAATATTTTAGAGATTTAAGTTTCATTGTAAGCTACATATTGTTTATTAAGCAAAGCCCTTTCTAGTTTAATAGGCTGTTATGTTATATGACAAACGTAGTTACGTTATATGACAAATCAAAGTAAGGTTGATCAGGATTAACTTAACCAGTAATAAAGTATTAACTGGTTCATACAGAATGCAACTTGATTTAGGTTAGCATAACGTCATTCTTCCAGTTGTTAATTCTAGCAAAGTGGCGTACTAATACTCTGATTCGTGTCACTAATCCACTTAAAGTAGATTAATTTAACTCAGTTTCAGAAAGGGTGTTAAAATAACTAGTTGTTAGAGTAATGATCACGATTAACCAACTACATTCTGATCAAATAAAAAAGTTAATTTTAATCGGATTGAAAGGCTTGATCGGAATTAACTCTACTCATGTAAACTTAGTATAAGGTAATCAATCTATAGCTTGTTTATCTCTAACCCTATATAAATCTGGCTCTGAATATAATACTTGTTTGTTTTAACAAAATATCAGAAGTATTTTAATCTATTATGATATAAAATAAGCAATGAAAATCTACTTCAAGTAAAAATGGAAATAGTAATCTTCATATACTATTTTGTTTTTATCAGTAATAATAAAAATTTGGTATAATCTTCAGAAAGCTAATTAAATTTGAAAGGGTTAAAAACTTTCTCAAAAGAAATTTTCAATAACGGCATTTATTTATAGTTACTTTCTCCTAATAATTGTAGTTTGATAGTATCTCCCACAATCAAGAGTAATACATTTTTCTTCTTTCAACCAATCAGTGAAATAAACTCAATAATATTACAAAATGTCCTAACTTCTTGTTAAATGTAATAACTGTAGAATTCCCTAATAAAACTTGTTAAGCTACTTCAAAGCAACCCACATTTCTAAAAATATAGAATGTTAGTTCTGTTATCTCAATAAAGATAAGAATCTATTTATAAACTTTTCGTTGTCTTTCACTCATCCTAATAATAAAAGAGAAAAATTTGAAACTCAAATGTTATATATGTATATAGATTATACGCTAGAACCTGCGTAAAACGAAATCGCACGGTTCCGAATTATTTTTCAATTTCGAAAGGTTTCCATTTTGAACAGATTTTAAGTACTTTTTCCACTTATATCTTTAAAATATACGACATAATTACGTTCAATTTTATAGTAAACTCTCTTTTACATACGTAAGACAACTTTTTACGTATGTAAAAGTGATTTTACTATATAAAATTGAACGTAACTAGGAGGAATTTATATGGTATAGTTTAAAGATTATTCTAACTAAAGATGAGAGTGTTTGAATGCAAGAATTGAGAACAAATTTTCGAAAACTTGTGTTATTATTCGAATTTTCATGCAATTCTTATAACGTCACAGGACAGCGAACAAACCAATTCGAGTACCAAAAACGGTCGTCTCGTTTTGCCTAATGGAAATCCAATTCAGATTCAAATTCTATAGTCCAGTTCCATTAGATGTTGCAGTTCCGGCTGAAGTGCGCTGAAAATTGTCAAACAATTTTCCCTCAGTTCAACAATTCGTAATGTATTTGACATTTAGGAACCCATTATAGTCCTATTCAATAACCGTACACACACCTGACGTAGGCATTCTTTTTTTTTCCATGACACAGACATATTGAAAGTTAGGTGCTACTTATGTTTTGTTAAGTCGAGAGCAATACCTACAATATTTATCATAAATAAATTCGATATAATTGTTTGTTAGGCCTATTTTATATACTTGGTGGGGAGCAGGATAGGGAGATAATGGGGGTCGTGTTTATCTCCAGTAGGGTTGGACTTTACTTGTTATTAGCATTTACAATTTTTTTTATAAAACTCATCCTTACCCTGAAAATTAAACGTTTTGCCATTTTATAATAGTTAAAAATATAATATTTTTAAAAATAAAATATGATAACAGATGGCGCAGCCAAAATTTTAAATGTTGCAGGGAAAGTTAAGCAACTTGTTGCTGGTTTGTTTTTATTGTTTTAAGAAAATTACATTCGTCGTTTGTTTCCTCGGAAACTCATTTGTCTTGAAAAGTTCTCGATTTTTGAAAATATTCAATTCTGTCCCTGATTAATTCCAACAAAGACATTGTCTGTATGTTCTCTTGTCACGTGAGCTTCGTAACTCTGATAAAGTTCGAAGTCGTTCTCGCAATACAGTTTGTCATGCTCTGATTTTACTTATTTGTGTACGAGTAGAATCTCAATTTTTCACAATTCTTCCATTTCCGTTTTAGACAGGTTTCATGCTTGCGTAAAGTTACGAAAAGTTAGTTAACCGGGTTAATTGCGAGCAATTCTGCAATCTATATAAGTGTGTCAAAGAGATTAAATTGTGTATTAAAGAAAAATAATCTCATTTTAAATCACTTTTGCAAAATTGACATTGTACAGTCAGCAATTCAGACTGTACAATGGTTAATTGACTTTTTCACCATTCTGTGTAATAAACCTACAATTGCACTTTAAACATATTATTCTACTTTATAGTCACATATATAAATCCTATATTATTTTAAGAATCTCAGCATTAGTTAAGTTAAACATACTCTGAATTAATAATATTAGCATTTATATAGCTATTTATTTGGTACATTTAAAACATTATCTTCATTATCATCATTAAAATTTTAATCAACATTAATTAGCTATAATTCAAATATTGAAATTTCGGCTGAACAAATTATCTTAGTTTAAGTTAATCACCTGATTTATGTATTTAATCGTAATTTCAAATAACATTGAATTACATGACTAATTTCTGAGTCGTTCTATTTGCATTATTCTAATTGGAGTTTAACCGAATTAAATTGATAAACAAATATTTCCATAGTAAAGTATGTTACTGAGACACTTTTATAATTAATTTTGTATGTAAAATTTCTACATTTATCTTTACAGATATAACATTACTTCTTTTTAATTTACAATCAAGATATTCAATTATAATACTGTTGTTATATTTATTTCATTTTCATTTAAGTTTTCTATTTAAAATATTGTAAAACACGAGAAAAACAGGTCAAACATGTTTAAATACTTTATTAAAACTCAAATTGAGACGAGATAATAAGTATAGCATAGCCCAAAAATTAGTTAAAATAATAAATGTGCATCTACAATGGTTAACTGACTTTTAGACTACTCTGCATAAAATTAAGCGCTTTAATAGAATAAAAAGTAATAATTTGAAGTTATATTTACTTATTTTTAAACAGATAACATCAAAATTATAAAATTTATTGTATAAATCACAATCATAGAAATCAAATCTTAAAAAATTTGCGTTGTTCCATATGTCTGTGACATGCTAAACTCACGATGTATCTTATTACATGAATATAAGAGAATTAAAATGACTAAATTCTATATAAACTGAAATGCCTTTTAAACTATCGAATTAAAATTATATCTGATATGTTACTAAAAGATACGTTTGATATTTAATGTGAGCCGAATTAATCTTTCTTTCTGTTCAGTCTTTTAAAGTACAGTACGGTACCAATGACGTGTTATCCTAGAGGCACCACCTCAGGTCACCACCAACATAGGCCCCATACCAATCTTTTAGAAGAAAATATTTCCACGAAGAAATATGTCTAAAATCAATACTGTTCTGTACATGGGGTTCCCTAATTCATTCTCCTGGTTTTCATAGAGTTATAACACGCCATTGTGCAATGTATTAAATGTAATGAGTTACCAAAGAAGCAATCAAACGTAATAAATGCGAATTCGATTTCCATTCAGAAGTAAAATCTTTCTAAGAATGCGTATAAACCACATATCCACAGCTGATGTCATGAATCATTCTTGGATAGATTTATAAACTAGGATTCATATTTTAAATGTTATTTATTTAAAAACATCCACCCCTTAGTTAATATATAAATATATTAGTGACGTACCCATTTTGACTTCACTTCGTTTATTACAAATTTCGAGTTACTGTTTCAAATCAATGAAGTCAATTTTTCGGCAGGATGGTCCAGGCGGTTATTATGTCATTCTGTTCGCATTTTTCACCGGATGATCGCCTTCTGGTGTTTAAAAACAAAACCATTATATTCAATTTTCTTTTTTGTAAAAATTTTTGAGGCCTCATAGAACTCGAGGCCCTAAACAACAGCTTACATAGCTTACTAGTAAATGTGGCCCTGGTGGGACATGTCAAATCTGGTGGTTTTTTTAACACAATGACCACAAATATGTATAGAACGATTTCTCTCACTTGTTTCGATAATACCACAAAATGGCGTGCACCACTAGCAATAATTGTTTTCCTTCTATAAAATTTCTCGATAAACACTTACAAGCAGCATACACCATTATATCGGACAGTAATATATGATTAATTTTACGTTGACTAGTTGCAAACGACCCAGATAAAGTAGCCATTTTGTAAAAATGTAGCGCCCTCTATAATCCATAAAAAACAAAAGTAGCATTGCAATATTATATTTAAGCAATGTTTTCTCCCTAAAAAAATCTCTAGTTTCAAAAATATAGCCGGTAACGTTGAAACTTATACTAGACCAAGTTGTTCACATATTAAATTACATCAAATCAAAATCATTCAATGTCTTTTTAAAAATTTGAATATCTATGAAAGCTCGGTATAAATCTTTGATTTTTCACGCTAAAATAAAATTGTTATTCAGAATTTATTAAAAATACACAAAAATCCTGTTAAAATATGCAAATATTAAACTACTTTTTATCTCTCTTTCTGAAAAATATTTTATAGAAAAAGAAATGTTTACATTAACTTACGCAAATCTTATAAAATACATTTGCAATGAATTACAGAATAATGTTATCTATTTATTAGAGTAATAAAATAAAATGCATTAAAGTAATCGAATGTAAAACGTGTAAACATTTTCTTATAATTTAATTATGTTTGTATACTTTGTTACTTCAAAAAACATTAATAAATGTTTTTAAGAGTAAAAATATATAATACATTTATTAATGTTTACTTTTCCGGTTCTGTTATATATAACAGAATGTATGGCGATCGGTCAAAAATTGATCCTGAAGATTTTTACAATTTTGGACTCATGAAACCTTGAAACGTCGTGAAATGCAAAAAATTAGGGGGTTTTCTGTATGTATGGATGTTAGTGTATGTGGGGGCACGATTTTGTTCACCCTTTTTGAAACTTAATAACTCCTGCGCTTTTTGTTGAAAATTTGTGAAATTTTTCAGATAGTTTTGTGTGTTTAAGGGAGGATTAATACTGTTAAAGATTGGTGGTTTCAGGTCGACAGAGTGGAGAGATGAAGGGAGTAGTGTGTCATATCTCCAGTAAGATTGGACTTAAATAACGATTTTACTCGTTATTAACATTTAAAATTTTTTATGAAACTCTTCCCTACTCTCAAAATTAAGCTGCTTGCAATTATATAATACAGTAAGTAAAAATATTAAAAAATGTAATAAAAAATATCATAACAGATGGCGCCACACATGTAGTTTTAAATGTTGCCGGGAAAGTCAAGCAACCTGTATTTTCTTAGTTATGTATTACATTAATAATAATCTTCTGTATTCTATACTGTATATTATACACAGGGTCATTAGGAGGTTTTGCGGGGCTCGGACTTTTCCAGCTTATATGTAAATCCCACATTCCTTATTACAATACACTCTGAGTTAACCGGCATCCATGGGAATTGGTAGATACGGGATAAATGTAGTTTATGGTTGATTGTGAGTTACCATAAGTGAAAATCCAAGTGACGAGCTCGTGATGATATCTCCCAAACTCCGTCTCGTTGAGTTGGGTTCTGTCTGTGTCACGATCCGATAGTTAATTCCGGTTCGATGAAAGTACTCCTCCACACTCAAATTGTACACTATTTACAATTTATTTACAGTAGGTAGAATACACAAGTTTATAAACATAATATTTACAAGGCAACAACAGGTAGTGTCTTACGTATCAGTTTAGCCTTCGGGAACTACAATATTATACTCTGGGGAAACTTCGGTCGGTTTGTGGAGTTGGCTCAACTATCCGGCCCGTCCAGTCTCAGCACTTACCCGTCCCTGAGATCGTTATCAGAGGAGGACACTCTCTCTCTCTACGTTCAGCGGGTTACCCAAGTGTCTGAGACTACCGTATTATTAGTCTCTTGCCCTTCTCCCCGTTTCTCTCGCACTCTTACTATTTAAAGAGTTTTTGGACGGCCACTTACGACCAATCAGGATTCTTCCTTCCTTCAGCAGGTTCCAAAAACGTCGGCTCTGCTCCCGACGAAACAGCTTACCGAAACGTCCGCCTCTTGTTTACATCTTTACTAGTAGGCTAACATGTTGTAAACATATTGCCGCCCACACACAAGTCCCATAAACAGAGACTCTACACCCTTTGTCTTCCCGACTGTTTACAGACACAACGCCAGGTGGGACCAATTAACAAGGTCGTGTTGCTTTTACCCCTGCTCTGTCAAAAGCGGTCCTTTACACCTCCCACCCACACATACGATAATCTTTACTATATAAATTGGTTTGTCACGGTACATTCCTCCTTTTCTATTACAAGGAGCATTTTACTACAGATAATCAACTATACTACATACACACAATATTTAATATTTACAGAAATACGTTACAATTAAAGGGGTGGGGATCGCCCGTCTCGCAATTTCGACCACGACACCATATATACCATACCACACCATTAACTCTATACTTACATGATATTAATATTGAAATATAGTAATTAAAAACAAATTAAGACGAATAAATACAGAAGAAACTTAGTTTCAGCTGTATTTTATATATTAAACCTATTAATAGTTATAAAACATTAATTATTTTAAACTGATAAATAATTTTGACATATTTCACTTATTTTTAATAGCATTTTTACATTTTAATAGACTTTTTTTATTAATAAAAAATTTTAAAATATAATCAAAAGCTTTCAAAAGTGCGTTTGTTCGTTTCGATTATGAGTTATTGCATATTTTGTAGCTTTATTAATGAAAAAATTAATTTAAAAAGTAAATAAATAAATAAAGTACTCAAGATTTCATTATTATTTCAAAAGGTTTTAAAAGAAAAATATTTCAAATTTAATTAAATAAGTTAAATGTCGTCATACGAAAGGCGAAAACTTGCTTTTAACCTTTGCCTTAATGCAAAGTTTTAATTTGACTTTTCATCTTTCTAAAAGTCTTTTCTAGATATAAATTGCTATGAAATTTACAATTTTAAGTGTAAAAATTGCTTCCGAGAAGATTTTAATCTAATAACATTTAATCGAGAATGTTTTAAAACTTGCTGTAGAGAAAATTCTTTAAAGAATTTTAATGAGAAATGACAGTTGACTAATAATATTATAATAAATATTATGATAATTAAATGTAACATTTTTACCTTATATAAATGTTTATGAAGTGAATTAATTTTTGCGTTTTGAAATTCAAATTAAATAAAACTCGAGTAAATATTTATAAATTCACCAAGAAAAATAATTAACAGAATAAAAAAATTAATTAAGTTAATTATAAATATTTTAAAATTTAAATTATTATGATTACCTTTCTTATAATAAAATGCAGCTTGAAATGAAAAATACATTTTAAGATGTCATTTTATATTTTTCAATAAAAAATAAATAAATAAAATTATATGTCAATTTTAATATATTATTTTTGTTTTTGATTTTGTTTTCTTCGAAGTATTTATTTGCTGTTGAAACTTAAAGGAAATCATTAATAATTTATTTATTTACTAAAAAAAATTCTATTTTCTGGAAAAATATTCATCTTTAATTTAATAAATCTGATAAAATATTAGAAAAAGATAGAAAGGGAATGTGGGAGCAAAGCTTCCTAGTTGTAATATAAAGTTAAATTTAAAACTAGGTTTCATTTTTTTCTATTCAAACAGTAACTTTATATAAACACTGAAATATAGTAAAACGTAAATCAAATAAAATATTACAATACAAGATCTCAATGCTATCTATATAGCTTGGACCAAAAATAATAGGGCACGTTGTAGTGTCCTAACGTTTCTGTAAATTACGGTTTACATTTTAGCACAAACTTTATTTGTAGAGCATGTTTAAATACATAAAATTAAACAGAGTTTATATTTTATAAAACTTATCTATTAGTTTCTTGAAGGAAACGATACTCAACACGAGAAGTCTCTTTTAGTTAGGGATATACATTTCCAGCATTTTCTTATTCCTCCTCGGCCCAATCTTTTATCACATTTTATCATCATTATCAAGTATATTGAACGTGATGTTAAATAGAAATTTTGTAAAAATTGGACTGGATAAGGGCAAGAAAATGCTCGAAATGTATATCCCTAACTAAAAGAGACTTCTCGTATTGAGTGTGGCTTCCTGCATAAAAGAACTAAGTTTTAGAAAATGAAGATAAACAGAGCCTAATTAAAATAACTGCTCCAAAAATAATCCATTTATATCAATTCTATTACTAGTTATTTTTTTCCTACTCTGTCTGCTCTAAGAGGGCTTTTTTTAACCATACTCATCATCGGCGAAGTGGCATATACCTTCACGGCGCCCGGGAAAATTTGAAGTAGAGAATCCCATGTACGATATTGACTTCAAAAATTTTTCTTTGGGGAAATTTTTGGGGGAAGTATTTTCTTGTAAAAGATTGGTTTGGGGCCGCCACCAACAAAGGACCCGAAACCAATTGGCCTTTTCGCCTGTCTACCAAAAAGTGAAGTTGTCTATAGTTCTATTCATTTATCATTTGGGAATTTTGTTGTACAAATGCTGTAATAAAGCAATTAGCAATTAATAATATGAAAAAAATCTTAATGAATAATAAAAACCGTTCCCCAATTTTGGGTCATTCTATCAATTTAAAATATCAATTAAATTTCTAAATGATTTTCGTAACTATTGCTTTGCAATAGATATTGCTTAATTCCCTTAACGATAATTGATTGAGTAAATTGATATCAATTATCTTATATTTGCTGTTTTCATCATTTATCACAACAATAAAAGCAATTTCGAATCAATTTACGATCAAATCTTTCAGAGTTAGACGTTAAATTATATCTCACAGAACAACTTCTATTCGCAGAAATTCTTCCTTTTATTTTATTACATCCAAATAAATTAAATTTATTTACAACAATCTTTTACATAATTCATATGTTATCAAATTAAAATTTAGGAAGTAGATAGAGCATTTCGGTGCATACAGAGAGCTTTCTTAATACTAAAACATAATTATAATAACATTGACTCATTCTATCAATTTAAAATATCCTATTCCTATAAAACTGCATACAGGTTAATTGAAATGAAGATTAATCAAATACTTAGTTTATAGCCATTCAAATCTATTCCATCTTTTGTATTTAGATTCTTGACAGTGTCGAATTAAGAAAATATCAGGTCCTAAGCAAAAGTATCGAGCAATCGAGTCTCCCAAAAAAAAGCTAATAATTTTTTTTTATATTTGCCGTTACATTCTGTCTGAGGAACTACTGATATTACCAAATTTACACTATTGCCGCATTTTCCTATGGGTAAAAAGGGCAATTATCTAGAGTACCCACAACAAAATATTTCCCCAAAAAATTCCTCGAAGAAAAATGCCTGAAGTAAACACTATACAGGGGACTCCTTAATTCAAATTTGTCTGGGCTCCATGAAACTATAACGCACTACTGATTCACATTGTTCACTATATAACTTAAAACGTTTTAAATTTATAGATTGACAAATCGACTTGTGGGTCCTTATTAGAAATGAGTAGTAAGCAATTATATCGTATACTTAAATTTCTAACTCACATCATTTCTACAAGGAGATTTCTTAATATTGTTATAATTATATTATATAATTGACAGCTTTCTGCATAAATGAAAATTAATCTAATAATTTATCATAATTGTAATGTTATAATTTCATAAAAACTAATTTTTAGCAGCAAAAGTGTCATAGATATTATTTAATTTAGATAATTTAAAGTAAATATTTAAGGTCAATATGAAGTTTAACTATTCTATTATATAGACTATAAAACAACAATACTTTTAGCTTCAATAATATTTTGCCATAAAAGTAACATCTTTCTGTCTTGCCGAAATTGAGAACAAATACATCTTTTATGTGTTGCGGCTTCTGCTTTTATATGTCACATATGACTTGTAACGTGCGAACTGTAACACCGGATACACTTTTTATAACAGAATATAACATATCAAAAATCTAATATTTCATAAAGATAACATTGTTGATACTTAACAGGAAGTCGAGAAAATACTCTTGACTAGAAATCACTTAAAAGCGAAATATTTTATGAGGGTTGTAAAATAAAAATTGTAAACTTTTTTATCGAACGATGTAAATGGATCTGACACAGCGAAAAAATAATTTACAAAAATCAACTTATTTTCGAGTAAACAGCATTAAGTAAATTAGATCAAATTTCATTATATAAAAATTTTCCATAATATCATTCCATAATAAATAATTTTATAATGTTAAGTGTCATCTTCATAATAAGTTATTTACTACTAGTACACTACTACTTTTTGAGCTGCAATTTTTTTTTTAAATTAAAGACCTATAAATTCTCACTGGCATCTGTCAGTTATTTCTTAATCTCGAGAACGGAGTGAGATAGATAAAATACGAGGAAAAATATGAAAACTTTAAGGGCAGGGGTCTAATAATTAACTATATACGAACTTCCGGTTTGGACCAGAAGTTATGTTATTTCAATTTAAAATTTTCTTTAGAACAGAGTTCGGTAGATGACCTGCATGACTCTATTGTTAACAGGAAAAGTATGATATACAGGGGCAAAACACTACTAAAATTGAGATCATTTTGACGAAAAATTGCAACCTGGCATTGTGACGATATCACAATTAATAATAGCTCATTAATTTATGAAAATTTATCCTAAATATTCTTATTAATATATCTGAATAAAGTTAAGTTCACATTATCATTTAAACCTTATATTGAAAATTTTATGTAGAAAGATATAAAACTAAATTATCAAAATTATAAAATGTACTCTGAACTACGAACCACCAAAATCACATTTTCGTAGATCATATAACACATATTTTTAAGTATTAACTTTATAATTAATTAAACTGTGTAAATTGTAATATTTTCTGCCTCAAATTTGCATCCTTTCTTCAAATTCAGATTGGTGATGCCTTATTGATATAACAAAATAAACTTCGTAATTTAGGCTAGTTGTCAAAAGTTAAGATTCTTTGAAGTTCGTAAACTCTACAATATTATCATACTATGAAAATTATACTAATCCGTTGAGAAAAATCGCTTTCAGCTAGCTCGTTATACTTTATATGTTAATGTGTATTAAGATTCAATACAACGTAATGACGATTTTTTAAAACACAATGAAGTGAAGGCGACTGTTCAACAACATTTATTCAATATCTTCTACATTGATCAAGATGGGTTTCGAGCATTTACTTGATGAGGAGCAGTAAGTACTACGCTTGACCAATGTAGAAGCTATCGAACAAAGAATGTTAAACAGTAGTGTTTTGCCTGCATTACATCATGTTTTAAAAAGCGTATAGAAATTAAAATCACGTTTCTAAAGTAATGAATTAAAAATTTTTTTCATACTGACATTACTTTTGTTTCTACGGCAATAATTTAACATTATCAATTATAATCCTTTTTTGCCCACTGAACACATGTGCAAACACGCGACCTGTGTTCAGTGGGCGAACAATTGGCAGAGTGGAGTTTTCCGGGTTTTCTTCACATGTTTAACACATAAATAGGGCCAGTTACCATAAAATGTCCTCTGAGAGAATCCCCTTGGCACATCGCCCACGTCTTATGTTGCCATATCCCATCAAATCACTTATTTCCATGTTAACACTGCAGTTTTTTATAGTTTTTATTATTCACTGGATTCTGTAGTTATTAAATTTATAATTTTTGTTGAAAATGTCTATTTACGAAATCGAAAAATCATACAAAATTGTTCTTTTTTAGGAATACAATATAAGAATAGCTTTCATAATTATACGAGAAACAAACACTTTTGAGCTGTAAGTTGAATAAATTTTAATTCAAATAAAAAATCGCATTTTACTTATTTAAATTTAAATTTAACTGCATATTTTTAAAACTAAATGCATTACAAGAACATAAAATAGAAAAATAGTTTAGGTGTATAATAATTATTAAAACGACATACAAATACAATATGATTTTCCATTTCAATAATTTAATTAAATATACTGTATTTAAGAATATTAAAATATGTTCAAGTTAAAATTTCATTATGATTTTTTTCAAAATAAGATGTTTTTTGCTTACCGTGCATTATGAGAATATACGAGGTAAAATTAAAATAATTACTTTTATCCTTAAATTATTAAAATTATCTAAATAAAATTATTTATAAACGAGTAATTATTTACTGTGACATCATCACAATGCCAGGCTGCAATTTTAAATTATACTTTTAATATGTTTAATTTAAAATATATGCTCTCCACTTCAAATTAGTAGTGTCTTGCCCCTGTACATCATACTTTTCCTTTAACAATAGAATCGTGCCGGTCATCTATCTAACTCCTTTCAGGGAAAAATATTTGAATTGAAATAACGTGACTTGCGGTCTACACCGGAAGTTCATATAAAGTTAATTGGGGCCTTCTGTCCCTAAATTTTCATTTGTCTAACATCATTCTCGAGATTAAGGAAGAACAGGTAGACAGTAAGAATTTATAGATCTACAAGTTTTTCTTTCAAAATGTAGCCCAAAAATAAAATGTAGAATTAACATTTTCTTTGAAAAGACAGGAATAGCAGCAAGATAAGGATATTAACTAAGAATCCGAGTTAATTTGAACAAAAATAATAATCTCTAACTACAGTGCAAGGCACAATCATATGCCAGTGTAATTTTTAAAATCCTTTGTATTATTTAGAGAAAATAGACAAAATTTTACATATCATTTTATCATCATATTTTAATGACACACACCAA
The DNA here is from genome assembly GCF_030686945.1 of Centruroides vittatus. NCBI lineage: Eukaryota > Metazoa > Arthropoda > Arachnida > Scorpiones > Buthidae > Centruroides > Centruroides vittatus. The sequence continues at coordinate 3,107,733 of NW_027122463.1, forward strand.
ATATTACGCAAAACTAGTCATTTAAGTATATCAAATGTTTTAAATTTCTTCAAGTAGCCCATGCAAGATAGTTTCACTCAAACTTCGACTTTAGGTTTCTGAAATTGTCACTAAATCGAGTACCTACCTTAAACAGTAAGAACGCAGTAACGAGATTTAATGCGTTCGAGAACATGAAGGTCGCTTACTTTGTTAAAAACTGTGTCGTTTGAAATAGCGTAACATGGAGACCAAAGAAATCTGGATCACCTTATCTTTGTAAATAAATGTAGAAAAAATCAAATACGCTGAAGGAAAAAATTGTAATGTGGCAAACACACTTATGGCCGTGTATCTAAGAGTTCACTCTTCATGAACAGCTAGTGTATCTACAATACTACAGGAGTGAATGTAAGTTTGCATTCTGGCTTTCCTAATTTCCATTCTAGTTATGCTACCGATCGTTGCAATAAACAATTATGTATTCAATAATTTACATCTTAGTTACTGAAGGGTTCTTTATCTAATATCTATGGAAACGATCCCTTTACAAATATTTACGACGGCAGCATTATTAAAGTGAGCATTATATTGAAGGTTGATAGTACTGTATGTCAAACTAGAAATAAAATCTCTTCTATACAGTTTATGCTGACTATATAGCCAATTCAACTGAATTCAGGATCAAGCAATATTTAAACTAAACTGAATTGATTTCCCTAACAATATACTATTTCTCAAACATATAGTTAAAAATTCACTGATTATATATACTATATATATATAAATTGAATTTTTGACTGAATAAATATAATTTGACGTTGCAATATGTAAGGCAAAAATGTATTTACTTTTAAAATATTTGAAAATTTAATTTCCATTGACAAAACATCAAAATACCTTCAAGAAAAACTGTTGAAATTTCCGATATCCTGACTTAACAAATTGACAGTAAATGTAATTCCCTACACAATAAGCTTTTATCAATTATTTACAGCAAAAAATATGTTTTTATATTTATGTAATTAAAAAATGCATTATGCCTTACACCATTGAAAGTTTTATAATTAATTAAATATATACAGTACGTGTAAATTATAAATGCACATTTCTATAATATAATTTGGCCAAAAGACCGTTACCAAAGATTACATTTGCTATCTTATTCAAATGCAAAAATGAGATTTTTTTGGAACAACACACAAATTACACTTTAAAATACTTTCATACATAAAAGATAAATAATTATTCTAAACTTAGTTTACAATACTCATTCAAAACTAAATACTTAAAGTGAGACCCTAAAACCAACGCGCAATTCTTTATTGTGATATCGTCACAATGCCAGGCTGCAATTTTTAATCACATTTTTAAGTAATTTAATTTAAAACATATGCTCTCCACCTCAAATCAGTAGTGTCTTTCTCTTGCACATCATACTTTACCCTGTTAACAATAGACTCGTGCCGGTCATTTGTCTAACTCAGTTCCGGGGAAAATTTTTGAATTGAAATCACGTAACTTCTTTTCTAAACCGAAAGTTCTTATATAGTCAATCGGGGCATTCTGCACCTAATCTTTCTTTATATGGTCTCGACATTTATCTAGCTAACTCTGTTCTCGAGATTAAAGAAAGGTAGACAGACAGACAAACAGAAATTGAAGTCCAGTTAACGTGAAAACTGGCTAGAATGAATTATTAAACGATAAACTTTTTAAATACTATTTATTATTTTACTTAGACTCCAGTGTTTATCAACATCGAAAATACACTGACCTCATTTTGGCAGGAATAATACGTCATGCGAGTATACCCTTGATCTTGGTTAATATTTACTGTTATACTTTATTAATAACAATAACTACTACGTTATTAGTAATAACATTAATTAATATTAATAAAATGTAATAATAGAACATTTAATTTCATTAAATTCAAAGCGGTTTTAAAACAGCTTATGAATCCAACATTTAACGATTAATTTTTTATTGATATCGTCATAATGCCAGGCTGCAAATTTTTAGTTCTTGGTGCACAATGCTCTTGATTTTAGTAGTGTCTTGCTCCTGTATATCATACTTTTCCTCTTAACAATAGAGTCATGCCGGTCATCTACCTCACTCTGTTTTAAAGAGAAATTTTGAATTGAAATAACATAACTTCCGATCCTAACCGAAATTTCGTATATAGTTAATCGGGGGCCTCCTGCCTCTAAGCATTCTATATTTAGTCTATTCATCTATTTAACTTCGTTCTCGAGATGAAGGAAGACCAGACAGATAGAAGGATGCCAGTGGGAATTTATAGGTCTGTAATTTTGAAATTCTAACCCAAAAACTGGATTTTATCAGCATTACTTTATATAATAAGTCATAAAAACTGTAGTGCTGAAATATGTAGTATTTTATAATCACAACGAGAAATTTATACCCGTCTAAACAAAGATAATTTTCCATTTCGTTACATAAAATTAATTAATGATACTTCAATAATTTCTCATATATTTCTGTTTTAAACCTAATTATCACTCGTTTTTATCTATAAAAAATATTTTCGAAACAAAGAATAATTGTTTCAAAACTAAATAATCGCTTTTAAGTAAAGGACACGTGATTAAATCAATGCTTTATAAAGTACATGTAATTAAAGGAGATTTTTGATGTAGATAATTTTATCGTTTATACCCAAGTGATTAATTAATTAAGTAAAGAAATAAATTTATTCAAACAATCTTAGATATTAAAGCTTAAATTTTATAATTCACCGCTAAAGTAGAAAGTAATTCAAAACTGATATTTGCGACCTAGAAATTTCATATAATAAATCAGAATTACCGTACAGAAGCAGTTGTGTATGTTTTATAAATGTACAAAAATTCGATACAGTCCATCATGTTAACAATATTAAATTAAATGACAGTACTAATGTATTCTATTTTAAGATTTTCTGATAATTAGTTAGTTTGGAGTGATTATAATATATAAAACCAAATTTAGAAAAAAATGAGATAAATATATAAGAATAATGTATTAAAACTGCGAATAAATTGCTATTATTTATGAATTTTAAAATTAAGTGATTCTTAAGTGTAAATTTTAAGCATTTCATCATTAAATATACACATGTAAGAAAATATTTACACAAACTCCCTGGGGTTTCTCGAACCATTTAGATTCGATCCCCGAGTGTTATGCTGCAGCTTTGGCCTCTCATCATAACTCTTCTATAAATCAAATCAGTGATGCGTAATCTATGCGATTGGTTATGGAAATTAGTCCCGTTCAATTACATTTCTTTCTTTTCAAGATTACTTTATTGGAAAGATTCTCGCTTCTGGTCTGTAGTAATTCTTCTTTTTAACGTAGCCCAAAGTTGGCTCATTTTACAGACTTATCAAATCTAGTAGGTTAAGAGATGAAAAAGAGTCAGAAATCAAGTGAAAAGGTATACGCTTTATTCATATCGGAAATGCATTTTGGACTGAAAGTACCTAATCAATTCAATCATTTCTTACATTTACCTATTTAATTTTTTCTATAAAAATTTTTTTACATAGATACTATATAATCATTTGACAGTAGTAACTCCTTACCTTAGAAATAATCTTACTAAAAACATCAATAAAACGTATACATACAAAATTGTGTACAACAGCAGCAGTTACATCAAAATATTAGACGTAGTTCTGACCACGATTCCGGAATTTGATAACGTAGATTATCAACTTCCGGAATCGTGATACTCTTATATGGATTCCAGAGAGCGCTATTTCCTTTAAATTATGATGTACAAATTCTCGCCCAACGTGAACACAAGACAAGACAAAATGTACAAATTGTTGAAATATAACAACTGAATTATTCGAGAGCATTGCTTATCCTTGTGCATGACTAAGTATTGATAGAAACGGGTCTGAGTATGTTTATTTAGTTGTGTTTCTTTCCTATTCCCATCCAACTATTCACTCAAAAGATTGTATTCAAAAGATTTATATTTTATACAAAGAAACATATCAATACTTATAAGTGATAAATTGTAACTTATCTTACAGAACGTTCTTTTTTTACTCTTTGTTTTACTGTATTAATTTATTAATATATTGATATATTGAAATAAATAAACAAAGCTAAATAATAAATATTAAATAAATTGCTAACATAAGTAATTAAGTTCACTAAGTATTTGGAGTATTCGAATTCGACAAAAGTGATATTCTAATTCGAATATATTAATAATTATAGAATTCTGATGTAACAATTAACTGTATATAATGAACAGTATGTTTATATAACTTACACACTTTATCTTACTAATTATGTAAATACAGATGTTTAGATAATTAGGAAGACAAAGCATATATATATATATATATATTATATATTATTATTTGCTGTAAATTATATATCATATATCACTAAAATATCTGATAAACTGTAAATAAAACATATTATTTATTATAAATTTTATACTGGAAATATCAAGTCAGTAGAAATGTTTAATACATGTAAGTTGCAGTTACTTTTACGTTTATAATAAATTAAAACAAATAGTTTATTTATTACAGATTATAAAATCCTTTTATCGTTATTTTATCGCTGAATATCAAATTTCGTAATCTTACAAAATAACTTTGTACTAGTTAATGAATATTTAAACCAATGTTACGACACATCAAAATTCTTCAAATTTACAGAAATTATATCTATTAAATGAAGAAAAAAATCTACTGAGAATTGAATTGGAATTCATATTTACTGTACATATTAATACATTTAGATTATTTGATACAAATAATTTAAAATATTCATATTTTATGAAATTTAATTTATACAATGTCATATACGGAGTGGTGGAAACCAGGGAGTGCGCTCCATGAATAACTGCGCTGGATGCTGTACGTTCATTAAAGTTCATTAAAATATCATTACATATTGATGTATTTTGTTTTAAATTAGGTAACTTTTATTAGTGTAAAACTAATTATTTATTTTATTAAGGTTAAAGATAGCTCAAAATTGCATCTTTAATAATAAAAATACTATTAAAGACGCAATTTAATTTCAAAAATGGGGTTTTGCTGAAACACACTCCAGATCAGATTGCAGCTTTCCTGTCAATACTTCAGCTCAATTCATTATTTTCAAATAGCTGTGTTTTTCCCGAACTCTATTCCGCTGTATACATTAGATACAATGTTCTGTCCATTTCATCGGCATTAGATGCCGCAAAATTGTAAACGTTCTCATTGCTGGAATTGTTGATGGCAGAACCTGTTTACAAGCACTCGAACTTCATGATATGGCTTGAAAGTCATTGAGTTCAGGCCCGACGCGTGGGGCTGGTCGCCTCAGGAGGCACTCTCATAAAGGTGGCATTTTCTTCTCACACATTGAAATTTTTATTCGTTATAATTAAGTAAATAAACTAATTCTTTGATAATTTTCCAATGTAAATACGTCAATTGGCGTTCTATTTCTTATTTATTTTGCGCCGCTACGTGGTGCACTGACAATGCGATTTTTCAGGAAGTCAGACAAACAAATCGATTTTTTCTAGTTCTCAGTTGCATTATGTTGATTATAAAAAATTGCTAGAACTTAAACAGCAACATTAATATAGGCAACAGGCTATATAAACAGTATAATCTCAGTTATTCAATTATATGCCTCACAATTAGCATCGAGAGAATGTTCGGATAAAATGTTTGCACCAAACAACAATAATTTCCCTTTTAATCTTGACGTTATTTTCAAAATTTGACCCTGTTACAGAGTGAACATTTAAGGTTGTCCGAGAATCATCGCCTTATCTAAGTAAAGATATACAAAATGAACGTTATTTGTTTAATGGGCCAAAAGGTTCGAAAGACCATTGTTGCTGTTATTATTAATCATTGCATATTAAAGAATAATTTTAGACTGTACTCTAGATATCAATAGAATCAAGCGAATATCTTTGATTATTCCAGCAAGACACTGAATTTATTTATTTAAAGAAAATTTTAGCAAGTTTTTGCCTGTGAAATTAACTACTGGAGACGGTTTGACTGAATTAATACTGCAAGAACTGGAGTTATATCTTCTATAAGCCGAACTGTACGTCACTCAAAAAATCCGAAAAACCTGGAATTTTTGAGTGACCAGGGAGACATCGCGGCACTTAGAGTTTGGCTTATAGAAGATATTACGCATTAATATTGCGGTTCCATATAAAGAAGTTAATCATGGAATTATTAGGCCCTAAAATTAAAAATATGCGTGGAGTGGATGGATAATAAAGTAAATACGAAGGGTGCCCATTTAAGTGTCCAAAGAGGAATTTTAAATAAAATCCCCGAGCGTTTTTTATTTCTCGCTCGGGCCATTCTTTGAACCTTGTTGTCAGTGATGCAGCGGTTGCTTCTGGAGAAATCATTAATTTTTTTTATTGGTGCAAGATGTGTTTGTATGTTTTAAAGTTCCATTAACAGATAAAGTGTTTTAAGAAATATAATATTCAAGCTAAGAATGTTACATAAGTGATACGAGATGGGAAAGTTGTATCGATGCATTAAAACCATCGAGATATAACTTAGATGTATATGATGCGCTAATAGAAATTTACTTGGATGAACAGAGATAGAAGTACTAAAACCAAAAGTAAATCTCTAGCGTTTAAATATCTAAATTGAAATCTTTGTTATTTGGTATGAAGTGTTATCTAAAATTAATAAAGCATCAAAATTATTACAAAGCTCAAATACAGTGTTATGGAAATGCATTATAATTTTAGAAAGCGTTCGTTCATTTTTAGAGGAATTTTGTTTAAATGGATTGTAGTAAATGCTCTGCTGTCTTAAATCTTTAACATGATTTAATATATAGCAACTGCGAAAAAGGGTGGCAAAAACTTGGCTCGCCCCAGGAGGCAACTTTTGGCACGCCGGCCCTAATTGAAATGCTTTGTCATTATCTCGAGACATTCCACTATCTACGTTCGCGATTATCAGGCACATAATAATGTAGATCGTGGAGCACAAGCATATGTCTGTACTTGTATATAATCTTGACATCTTTGAGCTAGATGTCCGGATGTAGTGCAGCACTGTCAAAAAGCAAAAGCACATTCGTTTTGTTACAACGTCTTCCAGCTCAGCTGTTTCAACCGCTCTTTCATAATTTCCTCCGTCATATAGGGTTTTCTGTTTGACTTCCATTGAATTTCAAATTTTGTAATGTCTATATTCTTGAAACATCTTGGTTTTTGCAGCCTTTCCAATTAACGAGTATTTCTCTCCACAAATAAGTGACATAACAGAATTATTAATTACTTTCAAAAATGTTATCACATATGCTTTGGTATCCTCCAAGATATACGGATGTAAACTGAGACAAAACAAATAAAATTCCATCTTAAATTTCTTTGACCCAGGGATATTTTCAATTCTATGGATATATCAAAGCCTTTTATATCAATAATTTTTAGTGTAAAAGTAACAAGAAGAAAATTATCATCTAGCACATCTGATTCAGATATCAGTTGTAGAATTAATTCACCTGAATCTCCACAACTTTCTAAAAAATGGCTTCCTCTAAAAAATGTTTATCATCATCACCATCAATCATCTCATTTAATCTTCTTATCCTCTTTTAATGAGTATGAAAGAAAAAAATAAATAAACTTTTATTATGTTATACATTATGTTCAAATTGTATTTATTCACTTTCAAATTGTTGTTTAGTAGTAACATAAACTTGTTTGAATTTACAAATCTCATTAATTTCCATTTAAATTAACGAGATTTGTGATTTGTTTAACGACTTTTCTCTTTGCAACAGTTGTCAGTTGTCAGGAACGAATTGAAGTCGTTATATCGTTAAGCGAGAAGTAACTGAATATATATATATATATAACTTATATATGTTATTAATTTATATTTTATTCTTTTTGTAATTCATTCTCATTTTGTATTGTTAAAGAAAGTGGTCGAGGAATTAAATCTAATTTTGGAAAGGTCGGGAATCCCTGCATTGTAGAATTGACTCAAAAAATTATTATTATTATTTGTTTTTGAGTCTTTAAATTTATCATTTCGTGTTCAGATAGTAAATTAATTGTAGCATAACAAAGAAAATGATAAAAGAAATTATCTGGGTCATTCACAGGGCATTCATTTCTTCTAAATTGATAAAAATGTAACGAAAGAAACGATTAAGTAATAAATGTCATTTTAAATTTTAATATACATTAAGGTCAATTAAATCATATAAAAAGCGAAATTAAATCTTTTCTTTTTTGTTAAATGATGTATTCAATTCTTTCCCCTTGAGAGATGACTCGTTTCTAAGCAATTTTCCTTCGTATTTTTTTCCCAAAGTCCTTTGACATAAACAGAATTGTAATCCTACCAAATTAAATCGCTTCTTTTTTTATTATTTATGTATTCTTTATATATTACAAGAGCTATAATTTTATTAAAACAATAATTTAATGATGTTTTCGTGCGCTATTATACGTAATAATTAGATTTTAATCTGAAAATTATTTTTCTTGATCAAATTCTGAAATCTAATTAATTGTCGCATATTAGTTTTTTTTTATTAGTAGTAAAGAATGGCATGATGTTATTCATAACTTTATTATTCGTTCAGCTTCATCTGGTTTTTCTTTATTAAAAAGCTGTTAAAAGTTCATTTTTTTGCTGTGTAATCTATTATTTTTAACTACAAATAAGATTTTTTATGCCTTATTAGAAATTTAATTGGAAACTTTTAGAAGAGATTTAACTGAAAATTTTGTTGTTTCTCTCAGGCATATCCACACTTAATTAATATAATATTTTAAAAACAGTATCTAGTTACCTAAAAATTTAATTTAAAATCTAAACAAAAAGTATTAAACATTTTTAAGAAACATTTTTTCGTTTTGCATTTAAATATAAAACACAAAAATGACAAAATATAAAACAGAAGTAAGACTACAATCTGTAGATATGTAAAGTATTCCCATTCCTTTGAAATCGGTGGTTGTCAAGAAGTGCCATGCGGTCTCCGAAGATTATGGAACATTTCATGGAAACTACTGGGAAAACTATAAAAAAAATTGGGGAGTCGCAGCAACTGCCAGTGACAAAAAACGTTTAGAACTACTTTAAACACCGATCCGCCATATTTAGTCCTAATTAGGACTAAATATGGAGGATCGGTGTTACTTATACTAATCGATCTATTTAAATATTCTAAATAATGATATTTTTATATTACAAAACATTCATTTTTGTAATATTTTTGAATAAAATACATAAATTAATAATTATTTTCAGCTATAAATTGTAAGCATTATATAGTAAAAAGAACTAAATATGGTACTGCCTTCCTGATTGCGCTACTCTAAATTATATATTTAGTAACAATAATTAAGGTACATCTCTTAAATAAATAAATAAAATTAAAGAATATAAAATGACTTTCTTTATACCATTCTGTTAAAAGGATAAAAACAATATTTAAATATTATCTTTAACTACAAAACAGCATAAATAAGAAAAATTAATTGTTAATAACATTCTTTACAAGAAAAAAAATAAATGAAGTATATGTAATATTTAAGTAATACTTTAATCTGATTTTAAAGTATTGTGTATTATTATTTTAATGAAATATTGATTTAAAGAAAGTAAAAACGATGTATAATCAATCCATTTGAAAATAACTTAAAGCTTATGGTATTATATTTGAAAAGTATTAGTAGCAAATTGAAATAAATGTTTGTTTAGACAAAGGTACTGTACATAAAATACTTTCATCTCAATATTATAAATTGTAGAGATTAATTATTTAAAACCATGAAATGTTAGAAGTGATAAGCATCTGAAAACTTTCTCCATTAATTTAAAATTACATTGTAAAATTATTGAAAATTAATATTTTGTTACAGGATATGTTTTAATTTTTAATTAATTTTAAATATTTTAAAACTTTTCAATTTTTTATTTCCAAATTACAATATTTTACTACGTAACAATTAGCTGTAAAAAATTAATTTTTTTTTTAAACTTGTACAGAAAATTTAGTCAATTTTCCAGTCTATTAAGATGTAATTAGTACTATTAAATATATAAATAAATAATAATAATGATAATTTATAGAAATTGTAAAGAATTTCTTCTTCGCATTTTTAATTATAACAATTGAACAAACTTTTTATATAGAAACGTATTTACAATTTGACCAAAAAATGTCCAGAATTTAATTATTTATACAGTACTTTCAAGACTCCACTACTAGTCTGGAAGAAAAGATCTGTTGTGCTATTATAAACATGTTTTATAAAACATTAGATATTTTACAATTCTAATAAAAAATTAGTTTCATTATTTATTGTGTTTATTTACAATTTATATTTTTCTTATAGGTTTATTTATCCAATTGACTATTGTAACACATACTATATTACTTTATGTACTGTACCTGAAACGATGTATTTTGGCAACTGGATAATGTCTGGCTGTAGTTTGTACAGTGTTTTTTAAGAATTGAAGAATAGCTGAGTGTGTCTGGTGTTTCTTGGTCTTCAAGTGGGTGGAGGATTGTTGAGGTTGGGTTGGGGTAGGTAATAAATACAATGGTCTTAGTAAATAAAATGTAGTGTACATTTATTAACCTGGATATTTGGTATTTACAATAATAAACCTGCAATGTTATGTTAATGCTTGAGTTAAGAGGTGATTGGGGATTCCTACCCGATCTATTCTTATTTCTCCTAGGGCGGATCAATTGAACATTATAGAACTCTATACCAAACAAACATAGATATTTTGATTTATATAATATATATATATAACTAACTGCTATATTAAGATATAGCCTAATACATTCAGTTAATTAGGAAGCTTTTTTCAATGAAATTAAATATATTTTAATTTAAGAAATAAAAATACTTATATTTTAAAGTATATTTACATCTTAAACTGTAATGATTTGTTTACCAGGATAACATATCTTTATAATCCAATGTATAATATTGTAGAATGATGTGTTACGATTATAACAGACCACAAAGAGGACCATTACAGCATTAAAATAGTGACTTTTGGGAACTAGAATAAATTAAAAATAATTTTACTTCAGATATGAAATAAGACATAAAAGCTTAATGATAAAAATATTAGAAGAAGTAGGGAAATATAAAATTATAAGAAGAGAAATTACAGAAGTAAGGAAAGAAATTAAAGAGAAATTAGAAAACAAATTAAAGAAAAAATTGAAAAACGTAGATGCAGAAACCAGAGAAATTAAAGAAAAATCCAGCAACGAGTTGCTTAACTTTCCCGGCAACATTTAAAATTTTGGTGGCGCCATTTGTTATGATATTTTATTAAAAATACTTTATGTTTTTAATTATTATAACGTGGCAAACAGCTTAATTTTGAGAGTATGGATGAGTTTTATAAAAATTGTAAATGCTAATTACGAGTAAAATCGTCATTAAATCAATCCTATACGACACACGACCACCTTTATCTCCCCGCTCCCTCGACCTTTAACCACCAAAATTTAACAGCATCATTCCCCTAATACAAAAATCTCCCTGCAAAATTTCAGAAATTTTTGACAAAAAGCACAAGAATTATTAATTTTTAAAGAGGGTGAACAAAATCTCTCCCCCACACACACTAACATCCGTGCATACAGGAAAAAATACCCGAATTTTTTCTTTTGCATTTCTCGATGTTTTAAGATGCCCTGAGTCCAAAAATGTAAACATTTTGTGGGTTAATTTTTTGACTGATAGCCATATTTACTCTGTTATATATAACAGAGCCGAAAAAGTAAAAGTTAGACAAAAATAAGAGTATTATATTCTAATTTTTGTCTAACTTTTACTTTTTTGGCTATGAATTTTTATAATTTATCTAATTTTAATTAGATAATAATTCCATGATCTAATAATTCTAATTTATTGAGATTAGAATTGGTTTAATTATATTTGTTTACATATATATATATATATATATGAAGAAATGTTGATAATGGAAGGAGGTTGTTACGCGTGATGCCAATACTCTGGTGTATCTAGCAACTATATAGGATAAATATTTATGATAGTACTAAACCCGAAAAGGATTATGTTTGCGTTCCGTAAACAGTAGAAAGACAGAGAAACAAAGGTAGAATATATATAAGTGATAACTTTATTCCTTTGCATAAGTTGATAAAGTAACTCGGCTTTAGTGTAGAATAACAAATTTAAGATCAGCAGTTATGTACAGTACGTCTGAGTTCGAGTATTTCTGTAGAGTAAAGCAATTTAAACTGCAATGTGTTCATACAAAGGTAAAAGTGACATGATAAAGGGCGTATCAGGGTGGAGTGCTTATGGTATTGCAGCACTCCATTGATAGCAACTAACTTTTGTTACTTTACAATGAAAATAAATATAATAACGCATATCTCATGACTTCAATTAGATAAGATTATGTAATTCTAAGATAATTCAAGAAAAAGGAAAGGGGCACGCACTTTGGTCCCTTAAATCTGTCTTAAGCAGTACCAATACTCTCAAAATCCTAAATACACCACTGTATAAGTTAAATCATTTGCGTGTTATGTGTGTAGTATGTACTATGCACAGACATGTGTATACACACACAACATCTGGGTGCACATGCTTCACCGTAATGTCTCTTCATATGGTCTGTGTTTAGTATGGAGTTTATGGATCACCTTGTATACAAATTTATTAAAAAAAACTTATAAAATATATATCTTTAAACATGCTTATTAATAAATTTTACAAATAGTTTTCTTTTTATTTAACTAAAATGCACAGTTTTAATAATTTTTATTATGTCTATTGTCTTATAAAGGAAAAAATGTATATAGAATATTATTTTCTAACTTAACAGTAACTAATGTGTATTTTTCGTAATTTAATAATACACAAGCACAATAGGAAATTCAAAAATTACTTATGATTTATAAATTTTGTAAAATAAAATACAAAATTGGAATTACGTAAATAATTATTTTGAATTATTACAATTAATGAATTATAATTTTTTCTAATTAACTAATTCTAATTAAGTAAACAATTATTTAATTATAATAATTATTAATCATTTAGTAATAAATGAATAATTATTTTACAAAATTACGAGTTTATTTTATATTATTCCGTACTCATTAATGTCTTTATTTTATATATTTTATGATAAAGTTTTAATTATTATTTGCAATTTTCTCCTATTCAATTATCAAAATCTTTTAGATTTTTTATAATAATTATAAAATTCTTATCATTCAAAATTCTAAAAATTAAATTATTTCCTTGGTATCGATTTTATCGTATATTTTGTTTTTAGTGGATTCTTCAACTTCTTTTTAGTTGATAAATACTATGTTAGCTTAGTAAAAACCGTGAACTTATCAGTAGTTTGCGACTTACTGTTTGAAAACATACTTTTTCTAAAAGTTTACTTAGAATTATATAATATTTATAATTTAAATGAAATAAATATGTATATAATCAATAAAATTGCTTGCTAATTATTTAATTTAAATCATATGCTCTCCACCTCAAATTAGTAGCGGTTTGCCCCTGTACATCATACTTTTCCTTTAACAATACAGTAATGCCGGTCATCTATCTAACCCCTTTCTCGAGATTAAGGAAAGACAGACGGACAGATGATAGTGGGAATTTATAAGTCTACAATTTTTTCAAATTGCATCCCAACAACTACATCAATACAAATATTGACATAAAATCTGGAAAATATACGTTGTGTAATAGATAAACAAGTTACAGGAAGTCTTTACGTGCTTCTTTTTACTACCTATTAATATTTAACGAATTTAATCTCTAAAATTATTTGTTAAATCGTTATATAAATAGCATCTAATTGGATATAAAAATAAAGCTGGTAATTGTATATTATTAAAACTAACTGAAAATAATTTATTTCTGATGACACGGATCCAATCATTTCTATAACTAATCATACCTTCAAACGATGTTTAAAATATTACAGGGTTATATCTTACTAATTATACCAATGTTCACGTCAGAAATATCATCATCACCATATAAATTTCTTGACTTAAGACCTAATAAAGCCGAGTACAAATGCACCGGCATACCTGCTAGACAGGTTATACAGGGTAAACACTTACCAACTGTATATATCTATACAGGTATATGTGTACCCAGCTTAATCTCAAGACGTTCTACATACTTTTATTTACTTTTAGAATGTTCTATACCTCTCCATCTTTCCTCTCTTAAATACTGTACCTTCAAAAGTTAATTTCGGTAAGCGATTATTGTCATTTTTAATTAATTGCACTTTCTATTTTATATATAGTAATATAATATACTATTCCATCCATTTAATACGTTTAATTTTATCCATTTTATCTGGCATATTATTCAATACATTATCACAGTGTTAACTAAATTTGTTAATTTATTAAAATCTGATGAATTGATTGAATTCCTTTACTCGAATTTCGTTTATAAATGTTAAGAATTGATAAATTATTAAGAAGGATCCTTTTATTTTGAGTAATATTTTCAATTTTAATACTTCGTTGTCATTAACAATGACACATATTTCATGATTTTCTACATATTAATAGTTATAAACTTCATTAATTTATATAACTATATAACTAACCTTATATAACTTCATTAATTTATAAAAATAAATTTATTATATAAGAGTAAATTATAAATATTTTCTTTCTTTTATAAATTAATCTTATTTATTAAATAATTTAATTTTAATAATTAAATTATCTAATAAAAATAATTAATAATTTAATTTTTATATATTAAAATAATGAAAGTTAGGTTTAAATTTGATCAAATTTCTGAATTTCTTTGATAAATTCACAGTGAAAGACTTAAATTTTCTCTTTTATATTAAATAGGGGAATGTCCAGTAATTATATGTACAATTTTTTTTATTCAGTTTTGACCCTCCCTTTGTGTACAATAATGTACTTTTGCCAACTCTTCTGTCTTCTTCCCTCAAACTGTACACGTAATTAAAGTTTAAATATTAAAATATATATACATATATTACTTATAAATAATTTATAACACAAATTTAATTATTTAAACTAGTAATAAATTTATTTTTAATTAAAATTGAACCAAATAATTCAAACTAATATTCTAATCTAAATTAATCATTTTCTTGGGAAAGTTTTTTAAAAAATTATAGACAAATTTAATTAATAATAAATGTAAAATATAAGATTAATTCGAAGAAAATGTGACCATTAAAATTGATAATTTTCTGTAAAAAAATTTTAAAAATATCAAACTAAATATTCGAGATCGGATTCCAAACAGATCAATCAAGAACGTAAGGTAAGTAGTAAAGTTATTATACAAAAAAATTCTTTAGAAGATTCAATTTCAGTGAAAAAAATAATGAAGAAAATGAACTTCGTAAGCGATTTTAAAGTTTTTTTTCGAATCTTTAAACAGAAAGTATTAAATAAATTGCTAAATAAAAAAAAACTGAACTTTTAAAGATTTAAAATTGAGTAATTAAACGTTCTAAAATCAAATTTAAATGATGTTTCTTTAATATAAATTAATATGAGGCATGTTTTTTTTTTATGTGTAAGTAGAACGTTTATATTTCTTTTATATTTAAATATTATTAATTATTATTAAAAGTTCCTTCAAATTAAATTATAAAAATATACACGAAGTAATTTAAAATTAATATACAAAAATATAATGGAAATGCCTTTAAAATAATTTATTGTTTAATTTCTTATAAATGATCGATTTAATGCGATTAACTTGATGCCAATGGACCACGGTGTATAAATAAAATTAAATATATAGTATTTAAATTTATACAAGTTTAAAAAAATTATTTAATTTATTAATTAATTTCTGAATTAAATATATTAAACCAATTAATAAAACGTAAATTAAAATTTCCAATTAAATGCGTCATCACTGAAATTATTATTAAGCGCTTATTTTAAAGATTTCAAACTGAAAATAAAAAGAAATAGGGGTCGTCCGTAAATTACTTTACGCAGATATGGGTGGGAAGGTATGCACGTTATCTTTACGATGCGTTATAAGCGGGTAGGAATGTTTACGAAAACGTTACGTAATGCTAGGGCTTCCACCCTTACGTAATAGAATAATTCAGTTTTACTTTTAAAGTGTTATAATTAATCATACTATTTGCCACTATTAAAATAATGTAGCGTTTATAGTGTTTTGTGCTGTGAATTATTCCTTAATACAATTAAGGGTATGCGTAACATAATTTTGGAGTATTGAACAGCGTGCAGAGCGTTACAAAGGGTAGGATGGTAGTTGAAGAGTATAAAGAGTTACGTAATTTGTGGATAATTCTATTTGGAAGTTACTGAAATATTTATATTCAGAAACATTAATAGCCACGTCACAAATATCACCACGATCATCATGAACTTTTCCCGGTTAGGAACCATTCCGTTTATGTTTATGATGCCTATTGTCTCGATATCTCCAGCAGTATTTAGGATACCTCATATCTTCCTTTCCCAGAGTTTATAATCAAATATCAATTCAGATAAGCGGTTGTTGTCCTTTTAAGTGGTCTTTCATCCGTTATGTTCTTATAAATACTGTATTAGAAACATTTTAGTTCGAATATTTTTTTAAATCCAAACCTAAACTTTAAAACAAAACATTATCAAAATTCATTTTAAAATCTGAACATTACTTAAAAATATTTTTCGTTTTTATATTTAACTCTCCACTTAATAGAATGTTTATCGTACTCTTCATAGAAACGCATTGGAGGAGGCTGGATGATGAGGTAAGGACCAACATAGGTGTATATTGTATATTATTAGATTCTATTTATTTATTGGCATAGTGATGTTCAGAAAATTTTGTTAGGTTATTAAATCTCACGCGTAATTCTAAATATTTCTTATATAAATAAAGTTTTATTCATTGACAGAAAATCAATTCAATTAAAAAAGTATTGATTAACAACGATTAAATCAGAGAGCGGAGAAGAGAAGAGGAAGAAAGAGGTGGGTGAGAAGAGAAAGAGAGAAGAAAAAGGTGGAGGGAAAGAGAGAGAGGAAGAAAGAGGTGGAGGGAAAGAGAGAGAGGAAGAAAGAGGTGGAGGAGAAAGAGAGAGAGGAAGAAAGAGGGGGAGAGAAAGAGAGAGAGGAAGAAAGGGGTGGAAAGTAAGAGATGGAGGGAAAGAGAGAGGGAAGAATGAGGTGGAGGGAAAGAGAGAGGGAAAGAAAGAGATGAAGGGGAAGAGAGAGACTTACCGTACCAAAATAGATAAAAGTTTTTTGCACTTCTATCTCTAACGATGTCTTTCGAGACGAGATAATTTTACAAAGATTACTTTCGAGTGAAAAATAATTTCGATCGAATTACGTCTGGATAATATTTCATTATTTAAAATATAGCTTATCGATATACAATAAACCAAACGTGTCTGAATTCAAAGTTCATAAATAACACCATGCAGTTTACATAACATTCAAATTGATTTTACTGATCAAAACTTTAGTGCTTAATTACGTAAATGATAGGAAATTCTTCAGAAACTTAATTATACTTAAATAGGTATTTAATTTACTTCTATGTAATTAAAATATGACAAAATTTTTATCTGACAATCTAATTTATGCTTACGTTTGAATTAGTTGTTACATTGTATTAACAAGTAACTAAATTGTAATTAGAAATTAATTATTATAGTTTATTTTGATAATTACATAATTATAAAATGTCTAATGTTTTTAAATTATTTTTTAAACAAAATTAAATTAATGAAATTTAAATAAGCATTATTAAATGGTTAAAACGAATCAGGAATAATTTTAAGTTTAAAAGTAGCCAATCAATTTATGAAGCGTTTTATCATCTTGTGGCGTTATTTATTGTATAAAAATACGAGAAATTAAACAGTTTAAATTTAAAATAAATTATAAATTTGTTTTATAAATTTAATATAAATAAACTTACTTCTTGCGTTTTTAGATACAGCATTTAATAATCCGTAATAATCAATATCGGGATCGGTTTCGTCGAATCCGTGATGATAAGCATTCCTTCCCAAAGAAGTAAAAACGGCACCCAAAGTAAAATAACAATTAGAATGTCCCTTTTGCCTGTCTTGATAATTGTGGAAGAGTAAAGCAGCAACAGTCCAATTAAATTTCTGTAATACTTGAAGGAATATTTGACCAATTTGAGAATATGAACCGTTCATTCTAGTCAATAACCTGTAATGAGGTTCCTTAAAATCGAAATTGTCATTCTCGCCAGCCGATGTTAGAAGTGGCACATCCCAAACTGTGCTATAACGTGCTACCGGTGCTAAGACGTAAGGACACAAAGGTCCTAAAAATACGTCAGCACTCGCTCCGTTATATAAGTCAAATGCTGCCAGTGGTCCGTAAGTTGAAGAGCACTGCGTATCTCTGTGTAGTACTTCAATTTTTCTATCGTTCAATATGCCCTCGTACCCTTGTTTCTCCAACGTGCGCACCGCATAAAGGATAGAAGGTAATATTTTCTGTATAGAGAACGGATAAGTAATGTCGCCTGGTGCTAACAAAGCCATTTTGATCGATTTTTTACCATCTTCCATAAAGCACTGATTTATTTTACTGATAGAATACAGAATGAGGTAAAGATACCACCGCATTGTTACACACGTGTTCTCTCACTGAATTACTTCACTTAATGTAACTTGTTCGGTCGACGGTAGCGATCCTGGTGGTATCTACTATTACTATCTTGACACTAACTTTATAGAAGACGAGTGACTAAAGTTACAGGATACGTGACAAATACTTTTTTTCAATGTTATAAAATTAATATCGAACATCAGTACCATAAATCTCTTATGTGATATTCATATTTCCCCCCTTAAACTGCATTAAAATTGTCGAACGTTATACAACAATATATATATATATATATATATTTTATTTTTTAACACAGAAATCGATACAAAGATTAATTGAAAATTCGAGTCTTTGTAATTTAAAATATGAAATTACAGAATATATATTAAATTTAAGGCTATTTTAAATTTAAAATTAAATTATTTTTCTAAATTTATAAATATTTTATTAAATCGTTTTTTGTAATATAATCGCTTTAATTTAGTTACGAATTAATAAATGCCTTATTAAACCTCTTTATAATTAATTTTAATTAAATAAATAACTGGCGAAACCTTTATAAGTGTGGCTCGATTATTTAATATTTCTATTAACAATTGTTTAAATAGTGTTCATACAAATAAATTGGAAGTTATTTGATGACAAATAAATATATCTGATCAAATATTTAAATATAAAAATCTAATATTATTATATTTTGTATTGAATATATGATCCTTATACATAATCATATGTATATATATATATATTTTTTTAATTTAAAATATAATATTACTTCAATAGAATTGTTCATTATATAAATGAATGAGCATATTATATAAGAAGAAATTTTAATATAATTTTTAAAAATAATTATTCTATTCTAATAATAATTCAAATTAAATTAATAATTAATTTAGAATAATTATTTTCGATAAAATAATCAATTAAATTTAATTTAATTGTGATTTTATACAAAGTAATTAAAATAAAATTTATTTACTGTTATTAAATAATAGTAACAGTAATAGTAGTAGCAGCAGCGACAGTAATAGTAGAAGTAGCAGTAGTTGTTGTCAGTAACGCACTCAGAAGGGTACAAAAATGCCCTGGCACCCTCCAAAGAAAGGGGTTGTCCATACATGACGTTCACGCTGGAAGAGAAGGAAAGGGTTAAGAAGTTTTTTTACACGTTTAACTCAGCTATCCCAAGATTAAATACTGAGTGCTCCACTGGCAGTAATAGTACTAACAGTAGTAATAGTAGCCGATCTTGATTTTAACAAGCAAAGATCTGCTGCTGTTGCTACTGCTACTTCAGTAACTATTATTAATAGTAGTCAATGCATTTACTGATAACTCTTATTGATACTAGTAACAGTACTGCTACTGCTACTACTAATAATACTAACAGTAGTAGCTAAAAAGTAAAGTATAGTGCTTTTTGTTTAACTAAAAGTAATTTGAGGGCACATCAAAAAACGTTTGAATTCATATAGTATACATAAAAACAATTTGCATTATTTTAATGAGGAAAAGACATGAGTTATAATAACCGATGTAATGAGTTATAATAATCGACATGTTAGTATTGTATATTCTCAATTTGTTATGTCTATGTACTGTTTAGTAAATGTATATAATTTTAATAATTGGGCTGCAATTTAAAAACATTGCAGACCTATAAATTCCCACTGTCTTTCCTTAATCACGAGAACGGAGTCAGATAGATGAGAGACGAGAACAGATATGGAAAGCTTAGGGGCATGAATCCCCGATTAACTACATTTGAGTTTTTGAAGAAAACCGGAAGTTGCGTTACTTTAATTCAAAATTGTCCCCAGACTGTCATGACTCTGTTGCTAACAGGAAAAGTATGATGTACAGGGGCCAGACATTACTAATTTGAGATGGAGAACATATATTTTAAATTAAATAAATTTTAAAAATTTGATTAAAAATTGTAGCCCGGCATTGTGACAATGTCACAATAAATAATTATTTATTCTAATTGGATCGTTTAAGAATGTAGAATCTGTCAAAGATAGATAAAAATAAAAAAGTCAATTCAACTAATAAAATAGCAATTTTATAATAAAATAACAGTCACATTTACCCTTATTATAATCCGCTGCTTCTAATACTATTACAATACTACAATACTACTACCAAATAAAATTTTAAACTTTCCATTTATATCTAGATTTATTAAAATATCAATAAATACATGCAGTATTTACTACAAAATAAATAATTAATTCTATAATATAATTATCAATTGATTAATAATTAGTTAAATGTATTATGTAATAGTCAACAGGATCACAACAATCAAACAAGCACAACAGGAAATCCACTGTAAAATTCATTAAGAACAATTGTAATTCCGGCAGAAATTGTAAAAATTTCATGATATTGCTGAGTTTAATTAAACAATACTAAAATAAGTATGAAGAAATTTATATTTTAATTAACAGTGTACACAATTATATAACTCATAATTAAATTCATCTATAGTATTACGTTATATATAGACATATATTATTACGTATCTGTGAACGAATCTATTAAGTGAATTGTTAATGATAAGTTATTTATCTATAATTAAAAATACTATATCTAATTAATTAATTAATTAGATATAGTATTATGCATTAATTAACATTATATACAATAATTAATTAATATGCATTAATTAACATTATATACAATAATTAGTGATGGGATTCACTCGGATAGAAAATAATAGTTTATTCGATTACGTGAATTATTAAAAATATCTCGAATGATCTTGGAATCATTCGAATAAATTCACACAGTTCCTTTTATATTTTGAACCTTAAAATAAAAAAAAATCGCTAAAACTGTTTTAAAAATCTCTTAGTCTGCAGTCAAAATTTCTTGATGGACGAATGGCCAGATACTTAAGATGGCAGCGTATCACTCGAGGGATCCAGGATCGAATCCAGACGAGTTGAATAACTCCAGGAATTTTTGGGGTGGCGCTTCCGAATATGTCGACAGCCAACCTCTCCATTGTGGGCCTGACCAAATCCATAATGGGCTTGTTTAAAAAAAGATCCTCTTAGAGCCCATGGGACGAAATTTTAAAGAAAATTAAACTTTCTTATCAAAAAATTACTCTAATCCGTAAAGGAGAGATTTTACCGCATTGAAAACCAAAACACTACAACAGTGTTTTTCAACCTTTTTATCTTAATTATAGGCTCAAGTGTGCCTTAAATTAATAATTTACATTTACATAAGAATAGCAATTAACATTAAGTCTTAATTTGCATTTAAAAGTGGCGTAATAATTGCCTTTAGAAACCTGCCCAATGTCCCGCTGTTTTAAGTTAAAATAATTTGAACTAAATATGGACAATTACAGAAACATTTTTGATTTAAAAGAATTTTCATTTTTTTTTAATTTAAATTTTTAAAATAGTTTCAGGACTTTTCACATTTTTATGCTTAATGTGGAAAATGTAACGCTTATAATTTGGCTGCGATTGTTGAAAATTGCAAAGACCTATAAATTCCTTCTTGAAGTTCATCTGTCTGTCTGTCCTTCCTTGATCTCGATAATGGAGTTCGATAGGTAAAAGTCGAAACCAGATATGAAAAGCTTAGGAGGAGAAAGCCTCGATTAAGAATATATGAACGTCCGATTTGAAATGAAAGTAATATTTTCTTCTGAACGAAGTTAGACAGATGACCAGCATGACTCTATTGATAACAGGAAAAGTATGATGTGTAGGGAAAAGACACTACTAAAATTGAGAGCATTGTGACGAAGTTACAATAAATAATTTCTCTTTTCATTCTAAATTTAAACATTGGATTAATTTGAACTCTAACAATTTCTCAAAAGTGATTCCAATTAAAGATGGGAGTATTCAAACGCAAGAATTGATAACTATTCTATTGCAAAAAGTTTTCGTTATTCCCAAGAATTCTTGCTAGGTATTTGAATACTGAGTTCTCGGAAACTATCCTTATGAGAATACAAATAACCATCATAACGAATAAAGTAATTCGAGTTCTAAGAATTAGTGTCTAGTTCTGTCGTTGGAAATTTTAATTTCATTATAGTAATACAGAGACCAAGTTATTCTGTGATATGACCAGGGCCGGATCTAAGTTTTTCGGGGTCTAGGGGCTTATTCAAGTCCAATGAGACCCCGTTTTTTGTTAGATTAAAAATCTTTAAATTGAGGTTTAAAATTCATTTTTAATAACATCAAAATCAGAGTTGAAATATGTTTATTTATGACATGTGTTCAATGACGATAAGTGCTCATTGTTAATGAAAAAGTATTAAAAATTTATGATAATAATTCAATTTTTGTGGGCCCTTGACATTTGGGGGCCCAGGGCTTAAGCCCTATTAGTCCCTATGTAGATCCGTCCCTGGATATGACTATTCGAGAAATTTTAATACTCTGATTAGAGATTGAAATAAACGATCAATTATCAATGTTAATCGACTTGTTCACAAATACTCTATACTAGTTAGTTATTAATTACTGCGTAAGAGGCAAATTGGCAGCATCGTGATACCTTATTGTCATTGTTTTCAAAGATTTAAAACTTTTTATTAAAATAATTAACACTAGATTAACACAGAGTATGAGGAGAGGAATTTACACAAGTCAACCGTTTCGTTGACGGGAAGCACGCGACTAAGGGCACATAGCCAGCCACGCGAAAACATATTTACATTGGAGAGTATTCTACAAAATATTTAGGAGATGATGAGCAAAAAACGCGAGTTGACAAAGGCACAAAGCCAGCCTGAAACACGTACAATATATACAGAGGGTATCGCGTGACCATGGGCATAAAGCCGAACAGAGTCCAAATTAACAGAGGAAAGGATTATCGTGGAACAGTGAATTTTGACAAAGCAATTACTGGAAGGAGTGACTTGGAGCTGAACTATGCTGAGGGCGCCTACTGCTTGTGGAGCCGCTGCCATTAAGGTGGTTGATGTAAACTTCCCGGCTTGCCTTGATGGTGTCCTGACCATAAGCTTTTTCATGATTGTCGCGTATCTCCTTGGGATAGCCAGGCGTCTTAATGTTGACTCGTTTGCAGGATTCCAGCCACCTAGAGCACCTACAACAAAAGCGTCACAAAAAGTGTTGAAACCCTTACCTCTAAAGAAGGCCACGAGGTCCTGGTATTTATTGATCTTGGCCGTTCTAGCGGTAGCGAAGGCGTTTTCACCATTCTCGAAGGGCACCGTGACATCGATTATGGTAGCTTCCTTAGTGGTTTCATCGATGAAGACAAGGTCTGGTCTACAGTTACCGGGGAAGTAAGGAACACGCTGATTGATGTACAGATTACCATTTTTCTTGTCGAAGGCAATGGGCCAGAGTCTCATTGCGGTGTGTGCAACGCCTGCACTTTTTCGAGAGGTTGCCATAGCGTCTGTGCCCGTGTAGTGGAACCACACTCAGAGGGGCACGGTGGACAAACCACCAGTCTGCAAATTGAGTATACCTACCGTCCCGCATGAAGTGATTGCTCTCTTTGCAAGCACTAGTTATACGATACGCCTTACCCTGATCTGGCTTGTTGTGTAACGATATGATGTGTTTGAGTCTAACAAGCCCGCTGAGGATGTTGTTACAGCTACTCTTACGGATGACATTACCGTTGACAGCAAGCACAGGGGGACCATCACTGGGGATCCATTCGATAGGAAACAACTTACGTAGGCGTCGGGTGGCATCACGAAGACGAGTCCAGGTGGACCTGATGTCGTGGGACCGAAAGCCGAATTCTTCCTCTAGAGAACCATTTAGATAAGTGCAGATGTCAGAGTCAGATGGCTCTCTTCCAGTGGCGTGCCGTGACATGTGATGATAGGGAAGCTGTGTTTCTGTAAAAAGCCGACTTCCAGGGGCAATCGGTTAATTGCGGGTCAGTAATGGTCTAGGGTTCATTCGTACGTGCGTAGTGGCGGAAGAGACAAAGACAACAAGTATCTGACAGAAACCGTTTATTTTAACATAAATAAACATACACTATGTACGAAATAGTTTGCTTTAGGACAATCAACTGTTCGGACGTCCTGGGCGTCGATGTGATTCTTTGATGGTCGATCGAAGCTGGCCACAGGACAGTGGCGTCGACAAGTCTGTAAGGCACAGGGAGACTTCGTCCGTTAGAGTCGGGGACACGGTCTAAGTCCAAAGTGGCACGGATTACAGGTTGGCACAATAGACGAGTAATTGTTTTTTTTTTTTGTTTTTTTGCGCATTTACACACGGCGTTTTGGTTATTCGGAACGTTAACCGAGTGCCAGGTGTCCTCGATTGTCGGAGAGTATATCAATCTCCGTTCTTTCTTTCATCCATTTCAATTGGTCGTTCTCCCTGAATCACGCTTCCCGAGTGGTTGGTCCCTCGTTACTAAACGTAACGAGACTCTTACCTGGAGCCAGTGCCGTAACTAGGGCGGTGCCAGCGGAGCCCAGGCACAGGGCGCAGACCCTGGGGAGGCGTAGAAATGACCTGGACCAAGTTTTATATCGTTTGGGGCGTAGTTACAGAAGCTCGCACCGGCGCATAAAAGACTAGTTACGACGCTGCCTGGAGCGCGAGAAAAGTCAAAATCGAAGACCAATTCGATCTTCCATCGATCGTAGGACCACTTCCTTCCGCGATTTATGGTTTCTGCCTGGCAGTTTGATATAAACAATGGGTGTCCGACTACAAACGACTTTTACCTATGTTTTTTTAAACTAATAAATTTTTCTCTAAATTAACCGTTTTTTCGCGTCTTTCGTGACGGGTCAGACCTGTCCGGAACCTCACATTTCCATAAAAGTTTTAAACAAATACTGGAAATGACAAAAATAAACAATTTATGTATTTTAGTTCTAAAATACAAATAATACATACATAATACAAATTGATACGATACAAACAATGATAGAAAAACTTGTTTTATTAATTTTTTATAAACTAACTCTATTCGGCGATTTTCTCCGCGAAGTCGTTAACTACTTTATCATAAAAGTCGCTGGTCGTCGACTCCGTCAACGTATTTGAAAGCTCTTTTTCTATCGAAAGCGACGTTAGCGACCACAATTTTTCCTCTGACCGACCGAGTGTTCCTGGCCAATGTATAAATTTGCTTCGTGGTCGAAAAACTGCGCTCAACAGGGGCACCGGTAGATGGTACCATAAAAATTAATGATATTAAATCATATAATTCTTTTAGTACGTCTTTGTTCGGATCGTCATTAATTATGATACTTTTTATGTCTAAGAGTTACTTGTCAATATAGTCCGGACACGAATATAAATATTGCGATTCGCTACGTAATTTAGATAAATCAAAATATTTCCCATAAAATTTACTTAATTTAAAGAATTAAAACACGCTTGAAAAAATTGTTTTTCATAATATTAAAATTATTAACATCTAAAAGTGATAAAAATTCTAAAGATTTTGTCTGAAAATCTGTCAATATAATTACAGTATAATTAAAAGAAAATTATAATTAAATATAACTTTGCAAAGAAACGTACATAAAAATAACATTGAATACTCCCTACTTTTTAAATCTTAAACAATTCACTTAGTCAGATAGCTCGGCCTGCCAGTGGCTAAGAGATAGAATAATTTTTTTTATTTTTAACACTTTCCGCTCTGTGGGCACTAAGAGGGCCTGTTTTTGCAATCCATTATGGGTTCGGCCAGGCCCACAATGGGGCGACCAGGTGGTGAGGGACGGGGCCCGACATATCCGGACGGACCACCCAGATAGAATCATTGGAAGCATTAAGGTTGGTTCACATCTACAGATACCGTGAAGGCAGGATTTACCAATCCAGGGGCCCTGGGCACAAATTCGGTGGGGGCCCCCCTTTAAGAGTAGGCAAATTTGATGATTTAGAAAATTTACACAAAATGCTGTACTTTCAACTAGATTTCAACTAGGAAGTTGTAAATTTCATTTAAAAATAAGGTTATTGTAAACATACATATATTTTATTGTGTAAAACTAATTATTTTAATTTAATTGAAAAATACCTATGTAAAATTTTTTCCCGAAATTTTCCGATGTTTCATAGGTTTTTTCCCGGGTTTGGTTTTCTTTGTATGTGGCCCTCATGATTAGGCCACACTAGGCTGTCGCAGTAATAGGGAAAAAATTGTTTAAACATAGTTTTGTGGGGTCCCTGGGCACCGGCCCCAAATGTCCTAAATCTGGCCCTGGATACCGTACCTGGCAGATACGGCACAGACAATAGTTTTCACATCTACAACCCAGCATGCACAGACGCCATCAGGCATACTAGGAAGTGCACGCACTTAGATCATAAAGAAATGTATATTCCCGAACTAATTCAATTAATTTCTCTTTATTCATCATTTTAACCGAGCATTGTCTGTGCGTGTCGACGATGGCGTTCATACTAACCGCGCCGACTCCCACAGAGTTGTACAGACACGGGCCGGCACAGACAAAACATTCTCGCAGACAATGCTGGCCGGTGCCGGCCCGTGTCTATGCGGACACGATCCGCTCACGCGCAGTATATGTAAATATGCCCATTGAAAATGTATGTAATAATATTTTTATGTCTGTGCTGTTACGTGTCTGCCACTTACGGTGTCTGTAGATGTGAACCAACCTTTACACGTGTGTAGCTTCCACCAGCTAAACCGGCTGAGGTTGGTGCTCTGTAAAGCGCATGCGCCAATGCTCTCTGGCTGCTTTACACCATTCAGTTATTCTCGCGTGGAAGCTGTCTCGTAAGCGCTTCCATTCTGCCACTGACATTCGAATATACAATAGCAACCTTATTTTTTTCACATGTAGTATAGAAATTTGTAATAAGATAGATAATGGATAATGCAGTTATAATTTTTGTGGTCTTGATATTAAATCATCGGCATTTTTAACTGTATATTCTGAATTTGGTATGTCCTGTAATAGCTTTTTAATAAACATTTCTAAATTATATAACAGTGTAAATCTAAAGTCTATAATCGACCTGCATTGATTCTGTTTATGTGTTTTAATTCTAACATTTAATTTTGGAATTCTTACGTTTTCCTTTGAGAGAATTTCTTTACTTTGATGAGCCTGGACATAACCTTCTTATACCAATTTCTTCAACTTTTTGATTAATGTTCGTTGTATATCAACGAACGGGTCTCTTTCTAATTTTTCGAAGTTTCCTTCCGATATGATTTCCTGTTTCCTATTTTCCAATTATTGTAAATCCATAATAACTATTTGGTTTGATTTATCTGCTTGTAATAAACATAAATTATATTTTTTAATAAATTTGTTAATTCTATTATATTTATCTATATAATATCTTGCTTTTTTATCTAAAATGTACCCTTTCTTGATATTAAATTTCTTTAAGACTTTACATATATTAATTCTAAGTTTGTTTTTATCTTCTTTTTTAAGATTCCATTGAAAAATTGCACCTTCTATATCTGCTATAGTATTTATTATTCTATTAGAAAAAGGAAAATTCATACCAACACCATATGACAAAATCCCTTGGTATTTCCTTTGTAGACAGGTTAAGTACCAAATTTCACTGCCATTCAAATTTTTCTTCCTCTGACGGATAATCAAATAATTTAGACAACTTAATATTTTTATTTTTTATATAATTTTTATTTATAGGTGATATTAAAGTTAACTTGTTTTTATTAAGTCCTTTTTTAAGGTTTTTAATCTGTTTAGATATAAAACTAATTGATTTACCTTTTTTCGTGATAACTGATTTTATTATTAACCTCTCTATTTTCCACACATCTTTACAAATATCGTTTTTGATGGATTTTCTCAACTGAAGTGTTTTGAGGTGGTTTTAAATGTAAATTTGAATACGGATTTGAATATAAACAGCGGAATGCTGGGAATTCTTTGTAAATTATATAAGTGGTTTCTCTTAAGTTTTTGTCGGAGCATGAACTGTGTCTGATTGGACCTACTGAAGAGGCCTTCCATAGGCGAAATGCATTTAGGAAGTTTATTAATGTAAATAAAAGTTCTCTTTGCAAGTTGATCTCCTTTTTACCCTTTTTTATTCATTGTTGATACAATGTTTTAAATAATTTTTTTGAAGTTATAAGATATCCATAAGTCAGAGGAGAAAGAAAAATATACTTTTACGTGTATTTTACAATTACGTAAGAAGTGAAATAGTCTGACTCCATTGTTTTTATAATTTTTTTGGATAATTTTTAGTATCTGGATTAAATATAAGAGGGAACTTTCTATTTTATCAAGTAGCAATATATCATTGCTTTCCATTTTATGTTTCTTCCAGAATAATAATATATAAATCAATGGATTTTTATATTTATCCACAAACATATCAAAACTTACAAGTACACTGATAATTTACGGCAACCAAAAAATGTTTCTTCTTTCTTGAAGCCATCTTCAGCTAAATTTTGATAATTTTATATTTATACAAAACCTTTTCATTATTAATAAGCTGTTTTAAAAATACTGTTAATTCATATGTAAGTAAATTTGGGACAGAAACTTAAGAAAGCAATCTTATTTTAAAATAATATATAAACTAATATTTTATCTTAACAGGCTACTTTTTACATTAATATCATATACTCCTGTTTCCTGTATTAATATCAAAATCCACATTACATGTACTTGAAAATATTAATGGAATATAATAAATCTGTGAAACATAATATTTCAATTAATGATAATTTCATAAATTTCTTAACTTGAAAAATGAAAATTACATTTGTTAAAATCATTGTAATTACTAATATCGACACTACATTTGAAGGAAGTTTATCTTTTGAAAAACTTAAATTGAATCAGATTAGATTAGTGTATTTGCAAATATTCTGATTAATTTTTTATTACAAATGCATGCATAAATTCAACAGTGTTGATAAGGAAAGATATCTTTTATTGTATTCTGTCAACATTCTTGAAGATATGGCTTTGTAATGAAAAAATACTCAAATGTGTTTTTATTACTTTAAGCATCAGAAAAATATTTTTAAGTGAACAACGATATATACTTCATCTTAACAAAAAATTTGACTCTGCAAAATATGATGATGATAGTCATTTGTTAAAAAATATTTTGCACAAGTTTACTCGATGGAATCTTATAACAACATCCAGTGATAAATCCGGGAGTGGGCCAAGGAGCCCTGGCACCCTCCGAAGTAAACGAAAAAGAAACACTAGTAAATTTTTCAAAAATATTTTCCTAATTAAAATTCATTTTTTTATTTAAATTGTGTCATGTGTTCTATTTCTATCTTGCTTGTGAATAATAAGTCACATAAGATAGGAATTTTATTGAATTTGCATTAAAAATTTTTATCCATTCAACTCTGCACTCCCAAGTTCAAATCTTGAGTGCACCAATGACATCATCCATAAAATAATTTGTAGAATAAAACTATTTGGAGACAAGGATCATACTGTTTGTAAATCTTACTAATAGATTGTGTAATTAATTAATGACTTGCCAGATCCATGTAGTAAATGTATTTCGTGAATTTCTTGTTTTGACTGCAACCACGAGGCATTGTTAGAAAATTTGAAAGGATTTTAAACGATGTATAGTAATATTGGATCCTGGATTTATATTTATATGTTCTTTTATATTTATGTGAACGAACTTTGCAAAGCCATGATGAGCACAGGAGATAGGTTCGGCCAGAGAGAAATGGCAGAATTTCTAGCAGATATGAAAGTTCATGAATACGGACAGTTCAACTGCACACAGATTATGTCACTAAAGTGTCAATGAAATGAATTCAAAAGAACATATAAATATAAATCTAGAGTCCAATATCACTACACAGACAGGTGGAAAGTTTAGAAGGCATTACTCAATGGTATTTCCTTTAAAGGGGATGAAAAGGATTGAGAACGTGTTAGACAGAAGGAAAAGTTATTTGTGGCAGAGGCCAAAGGGGATGAAAATGTGAAAGAGAAGTGAGAAGGGGAAGGGGAGGTCACCAGCCGCACCGGGATTTTATTTGAAACAATATGTTACATAGTAGAAAATAAATTTGACTACACAAGAAAATGGTTACACGGGTGCAAATGGAAGCGGCTATACAGTGGATATACAGTGCTACAGTGGTATAACAATAAGTGATAATCAATACATACAAGAACAAGCAGGTACGCGCGTTAACGGTGAACTGTAGTGTGATGAACGAAGCCCATGCCTGAGCATGTGTGGGGCTAAGATAAGGAATGATTAAACTGTAACACAAGGTGACAAACGCTGAAAATGAACAGAGAGAACAAAATTACAAAGATAATTGCTGTAAAGTACAAACAGTAGATCCTGAACATTGACAAACAATAAACAGAACATACAATAATGCATGGGTATTGTGCTAACAGAAACGGGATATGAGAATCACACGATAATAATACAAACAGCGTATCCCGAACAACAATACTGTTGACATCCCGTGACAATATCACTGCACACTGTTTAAATTGCCACTGTATTTGATTTCAAAACTATTATTGTCCTCTGTTGTTAATAATAATACGAGCAACTTAAATTATACCTTTTTAGTCATTTTTAAGCCTGTGTATTACAAATTTGTTACGGTCCGAAAGTAAAAAATTGAAATATCTTTTAAACTAGTAATCATTTTAATATAAAAATTTACTAAAATGTATTAAATTATATTTAAAATCTGTAGATATAAGTAATACTTATAGCTTTTTAACCTAAAATAAAAAAACAGGTGTGTTTATACATTTGTTACAGATAGAATTCAGTGTATATTTGTAGTAACTACAGAAACTTCCTCTAAACTCCATATTTTAAATGTCACCAGCCACGTGAATTTTTTGACAAGGCGTACTCAAAGATAAGGCAGAAAGCTACCTCTGCACCATGCCTTCCTGCTCAGCATTGGCGTGTGTCTCTCTTAGTTGGATCAGGCCACAATACTCTGACAAGAAATCCCATCGAGACACTGCAGCACAGATCACCAAGCCTCCCCACCACGACAAGGTGGAGACACGACAGGGAGGAAAAACTACCCCCTGCCTTGTTTGCCTATTCCTATCTCGCTTTCCGTCACTGACCAGGGTACTTATGGGTTAAGAGGATGCCAGTCGGAAATTGTGAATTTTCCGAATAATGCAAGTTTTTATTTAGAAAAATTTAGAAAAATATTTACAAATATTTATTTAATTTATTATTGTAATAATATATCATTTTGTTTGAAATCTCATGTTCGTTGTATCGCAGTGTTTTGTTTTCCTAATCAAGGAGAGAATGGATACACTCATTGAATGTTTCATGTAATCATAGCGCCAAATATTTAAGACACGTGTTATCTATCTATTGTGAAAATATTTTTAAAGAGAACTAAACTTGTGTATCGATTGAATGTTTCATGTAATCATAGCGCCAAATATTTAAGACACGTGTTATCTATCTATTGTGAAAATATTTTTAAAGAGAACTAAACTTGTGTATCGATTGAATGTTTCATGTAATCATAGCGCCAAATATTTAAGACACGTGTTATCTATCTATTGTGAAAACATTTGTAAAGAGAACTAAACTTGTGTATCGATCGAATGTTTCATGTAATCATAGCGCCAAATATTTAAGACACGTGTTATCTATCTATTGTGAAAACATTTGTAAAGAGAACTAAACTTGTGTATCGATCGAATGTTTCATGTAATCATAGCGCCAAATATTTAAGACACGTGTTATCTATCTATTGTGAAAACATTTGTAAAGAGAACTAAACTTGTGTATCGATCGAATGTTTCATGTAATCATAGCGCCAAATATTTAAGACACGTGTTATCTATCTATTGTGAAAACATTTGTAAAGAGAACTAAACTTGTGTATCGATCGAATGTTTCATGTAATCATAGCGCCAAATATTTAAGACACGTGTTATCTATCTATTGTGAAAACATTTGTAAAGAGAACTAAACTTGTGTATCGATCGAATGTTTCATGTAATCATAGCGCCAAATATTTAAGACACGTGTTATCTATCTATTGTGAAAACATTTGTAAAGAGAACTAAACTTGTGTATCGATCGAATGTTTCATGTAATCATAGCGCCAAATATTTAAGACACGTGTTATCTATCTATTGTGAAAATATTTGTAAAGAGAACTAAACTTGTGTATCGATCGAATGTTTCATGTAATCATAGCGCCAAATATTTAAGACACGTGTTATCTATCTATTGTGAAAACATTTGTAAAGAGAACTAAACTTGTGTATCGATCGAATGTTTCATGTAATCATAGCGCCAAATATTTAAGACACGTGTTATCTATCTATTGTGAAAATATTTGTAAAGAGAACTAAACTTGTGTATCGATCGAATGTTTCATGTAATCATAGCGCCAAATATTTAAGACACGTGTTATCTATCTATTGTGAAAATATTTTTAAAGAGAACTAAACTTGTGTATCGATCGAATGTTTCATGTAATCATAGCGCCAAATATTTAAGACACGTGTTATCTATCTATTGTGAAAATATTTTTAAAGAGAACTAAACTTGTGTATCGATTGAATGTTTCATGTAATCATAGCGCCAAATATTTAAGACACGTGTTATCTATCTATTGTGAAAATATTTTTAAAGAGAAATAAACTTGTGTATCGATTGAATGTTTCATGTCTAATGAATTTAGAATGGGTAGTAATAATAATATATACTTTTGTTTGAAATCTCATGTTCATTGTATCGCAGTGTTTTGTTTTCCTAATCAAGGAGTGTATCCAGAATGGGTAGTAATAATAATAAATAAATAAATAATTTAGAAATATTTAGAAAAATATTTAGTTAGTATTTAACTAATTTCAAAAACTACTTACTTGAACAGTAACAGCTTAATTTTGTCTTACAACTTAAACAGTATATTTTTTTCTTTTTAGAGTTAAATTTACTTGTCTATTGTTATTTAGATAATTTCGACTGCACTTTCTGACTGGCATCCTCTTAACCTATAAGTCCCGGTCAGATCACACGAGAATGCGGCAGATAGGTACTACCCCGGGGGCACCACGAGGAGGTAAGGCTCGGAGGATTTGGGTTTCCGCCCCCATTTAGTCCGGAGAGACACGTATTTCGTCTCCCCGCATTAAATGAAGTGAAACAAATAAGACCGATTGTTATATTGACAAAGACGCCCGATTGTTATATTACATTCTTATTATTTGTATTGTTCATTGTTTATTGTTTCGTCAATCGGTATATTGATATTTTCACAGAAATTTTTGCAATTTATAAATCAAATTCTTCACAATTATATTAATGTATAATTAATGAATTAAATTGTTGCAGACAATTTGTAAATTCGTTCTAACAACAACATTCTCCATTGCAACTTTTTACTTATCCTGTTTTAAATTTACATAAATTCATAAACATTCTCTTTTTCTAAACATATTTCTTGTCATTGTCTTAACGGTAACCACAAAGAGTTAATTATTTTACAGAGAAATCTTCGTTTTTGTCATCTTAAAACACGTTGTTTTGCACGTGGAACGAACAAGGGGGGTTTTCTCGTGCGAGTCTTACATTTTAATAAAAATATATATCATTCGAGAGAGGGGGAAAGTATTTTTACTTTCTCGGCTGTTACATATGACAGCGAGGAAGTATGGCGATCGGTCAAAGAATGATCCTTCGAGATTTTTACATTTTTGGACTCTGGGGCCTTGAAATTACGAGAAATGCGAAGAAATTCGGGGGGATTCTGCATGTATGGATGTTAGTGTGTGTGTTGCACGATTTTGTTCACCGTGTTTGAAGCCTAATAACTCTTGTGCTTTTCGTCGAAAATTTTAGGAATTTTGCAGGAAGAGTTCGTGTATTACGGAAATTGATTCTATTAAATTTTGGTGGTTAAAGTTCGAGGTTGGGAGATAATGGGGGTCGTGTGTATCTCCAGTAGGGTTGGACCTAATGACGATTTTACTCGTTATTAGCATTTACATTTTTTTTTCTGTAAATTTCATCTCTACCCTCAAAATTGCGCTTTTTGCCATTCGATAATAATTAAAAAAAATAAAAATTATTTTAAAAAAATTAGCAATGACCGGAATAGTTACACAACTTGTTGCTGGATTTTTTCACAAGCTGCTAGATTTAAAATATGGTAACATTTTAAGTTCCTTTTTTTTTAAAGAAAGCGATGTTAATAATTCTTACTGGAAGGTATTTAATGAAATTTGTTCCAGACATTCGTGTTGATGCATGACGAACAAAAGGTTAGTTCACGTTAATTTACTTTTGTTATTCAGAACGATGCATATATTGCACAATTTGTACACGTAATGTGCAGTTTCTACATATTAATCTCTTGCACTTCCTGGCATGTTTTCTTTGTCTATTTTTGATGGGAATGAGACACTTCTATTTCTTACAATTATTTGTTTCTTATTACTTTTTTGAAGCATTTTAAGTTCAACAGTGTGGTTCATAACATGACGTAAGGTATGGAATCGCCAAGACGCGCGATTCCCACCTGTTTGTTATAACGAACTGTCATAACGGAAAAGTCGTTAGGATCGGCCGTTGGAAACGACCGTTAGGAACTTCCGTGGGAAGAACCGTTAAGTTTCGAATCGTCAACCATCGGACGATTGGCCGGCGGGAAGTGACCGTTGGCGGCCGTTGCGGGAACATTCAAATTTGATTGGAGCAGGGTTCGAACGCCGTCGACTATTTAAGTTCGTATCGCAATCGGCTGGCATCGTATCGGAGGTGATCGGATCGGATCAAGGGAGATCGTCGTTATCGAGGTGCTAACTAACTCTCTCGTTGGAAGTTACGTGTTTGTGTATGAACTTGTTCCTGACTCGGAGGTTTTGTTAATTACAAGTCTGTTTGTTCGTAAGGAGTTCTTTCGACGAATTTGTACGGGAATAGTCGGTTGTCGTTGGATTATTGTTTGTGCATAATTAATTGTAACTCTAATTTGGATTATTTTGTACATTTACTGTAAATATAAAATTTGTGTTTTTCGTCAAACCGACTGAGTGGTTTAATTTGAACAGTTGTTCATACTGACAAAAGTCAAAATGTCGTTTTTCATTGTAAATATTTTCACAAATAAACTATAATTGTAATAAAAACACAAGAACACTACTTATATTCTGCAAAAGAAAAAAACACTATCCGAAAAAAATCAACAAAGTACTGAGTATTATACGGATCAGAGTGACCTGAGGACAGTATAATTATTCAATCATGGCTGAGAGTAAAGCTCTTTCAAGAGTTGGAACGCACATTATAAAAATATTGGTATATTGAGGGTTAAGTATTACACACAGGGCCGGATTTACCAATCCAGGGGCCCTGGGCACAAATTCGGTGGGGGCCCCCCTTTAAGAGTAGGCAAATTTGATGATTTAGAAAATTTTCACAAAATACTGTACTTTCAACTAGATTTCAACTAGGAAGTTGTAAATTTCATTTTAAAATAAGGTTATGGTAAACATACATATATTTTATTGTGTAAAACTAATTATTTTAATTTAATCGAAAAATACCTGCGTAAAATTTTTTCCCGAAATTTTCCGATGTTCCATAGGTTTTCCCCGGGTTTGGTTTTCTTTGCCTGTGGCCCTCATGATTAAGCCACACTAGGCTGTCGAAGTAATAGGAAAAAAAAAATAATATGTTTAAACATAGTTTTGTGGGGGCCCTGGGCACCGGCCCCAAATGTCCTTATGTAAATCCGGCCCTGACTACACATACAAGCTTAAAATTTGATCTGCCTTTATAATAAAAGAAAAATAGAAAAGAGAGAAATTCGAGATGAAATAATGTAGATTTATATCACTTAGCTAATTGCCTAAATCTCAAAACTAGAGGAAAACACGACAGTCTAGATTTACAGGAGAAAAACAGATTCCAAACGCGTTGTATAGACTTTGGTGTTTTGACTTAAAGTAAACTGGCGGTGGATAGTGCCCGTCGTCGCCACCAAGAGCGCCATATCTAAGGTCACAGCCAGTGTTGTTCCAAGCCTTTCTGTAAAAATTACTAGAAAGAGTACTAGATAACAAAAAAGTTTTCTCTAAAAAGAAATCGATCAGTAATGTGCGATAGTATTTAAAAAAAAAAAATCTATATTAATATCAATAATACGACATAAGTATGTGCAGAATCAATACATTAAATGAAAATGATCTATTGACTCGTGCGGGCATTATTTTGACTGTAAACTGCTGAATGTATGTATATATTATATATTATTTAAATATATAAATAATAAATTTATAATTTTTGAAATTTCTATTTATTAAAATATATAGAGTGTTACATGTAACATACAAAATTCATACAGGCGAAATTCATATATTACCGTGTGGAGGCTGGTGGAGACTCCACTCCACAGTGGAGTGCGATCCAAAACATTAATATCGATGTTCAGTGTTCACTGACCGTATCGGTGTTCGTGCACCTTTAGTGATCACTTTGTACACTACCAATTGTTTGGCATTGAAACTGTTAGAGATTAGAGCCCAAAAAATGTATTTACTGCCAAAGTAAAGTATTAAAAATATACAATAAAAATGAATTTTTTGAAAGGTACTAAATTGAAAGGAAAGGTATTGGAATTTCATGAATGGTACTAGGAAAATGGTGTTGGGTATCTTGAACTGGGACAAGTAAAAAGGTACTAGATTAGTACAAAAGTACTAGGTGGAACAACACTGGTCACAGCTACAGTATGTAGTATATTGTAGCTGGTTGATTGCCCTAACTAAAATAATGGACCGGTAAAGTGTAAAGTGAACATAAGTCACGCGTGAACATCGCTGCTGATTCTTTCTGAGACCCTGTTTGACTTAATTAACATTTTTTAAGGATGTTCATTACTTTATTATATAAAAATGAGTAGAAAACGGCAACAGAGGCTCGCGTAACGCTGCAATTACACTCATTGTCATCTATGGACACCCAGAGGCAGAGTTAAGCTCCGCCCACTAGGAAACAAGCGAATGTGTTTCGGAATTACGCCATTTGAACATATAATAATTAATCTCGATAACAAGACGTCGGAAGTCAGTCTGTTTACCAATAATCACGAAATATTTTATCGATACAAACTGGAAAATTTTTAAAATATTTTTGAAGGAATTCTTTTCGTTTTATATTTCTTTAAACATTGGAAGGAATAACTAGAAACTGAACTAATAAAGAAATTTTATTAATAGAAAGTAAGAAGAATCCAATATTTAAAAACCCCTCCGTCTGAATAAACATTAATGTTAAATACATTTCGAAATAAATTAATATCTTTAAATTTTATGTCCCACTCTCAATATTATGGTCTTTTCAGTTGAAAAAAGTTTATTCATTCATTTGGTAGAGCTAGCAAGAAAGTTCTAATTTAATGATGATGCGGGACACAAAGAGTTAGTTTGAGTAAAGAGTAACTCGAGTAAAAAGGCCGACGGGAGATTCCATATCTTTACTCCAGCGGGCCTAAGAGAAAGGCGACACAGAGAGCCCTTTCTGCTTCCAGTACATTACCGAAGTTTACTTAATCGCAATTTTTTCGCGAAATCTCAAAGAAACGCGGAACTTTCGAACAAATTTACGCTTAACAATAACCACATACAATAGAAAAAGCCAACAATACATTCTAACAATTCGTTACGTATTGTTATAATATATTGTTTAGAACGCGTGACGCCGTCATATTTTTACGTCTCTTGTTACGTAAAAACATTAATCGGTTTGAAATATTTCAGAAAGGATTATTTTATTAAAATAATATTCATTAGAAACAGGATTACTTTTAGTTTTTCAAGTTAAAATAATGCATTTTTTTCCTAATACTGTAAATAAAATTATAGAAATGTCGAATCATTCATTTATTCTAAAGTAATGTTATCTGTATTTTTGAAAATCCAAAGAGCAATTTGTAACAATTGTGGCCCTTTGCACCCTAAGATAATGCAACCAGTAGTCGAGGCAACTTATAATAGGCCTATACAGACTGTATTTCAACCGATGTTCTACTAGTAAAAAATTTCACTAGAATGCACTAAACGTTGAACATTTCTACGTTGAACTTTAACCAAAAACATACCTTGCAGTCGATACATGTCCAACGCAGAATTATCATTACTTTAACAATTAAAATTGTACATGGAATTTTCATGATTGTACTCAACATAAATTTTTACCAACCAAGTATCTTACTCAGCTCCTTAAATAATACATCATTCAACACCTGATGCTGAGAAAACGTTTATTAAAGAAACATTAACGTTTTCGACCTAATATGATAGGCCATCTTCAGATGCAAGTATTCTCGAACGTATTTTAACTAAATATTTAAACATCAGAACGTTCGAACACTTTTACAATTTAAATTTAAAACCAAAATACCGGATAAATTAACAAATAAATAATAAAATAAAACACATATACTAAATGAACTAATACAATAACGATGTAAATAATGTAATAAAATCAAAATAACTCAGTCCTGAGGATAGTCGCTTCATTCCATTTAACCACAGTATAGCACAAGCAGAGGACTCCAATAATATGTTAAAATTTAAAAAATGGCCTATTATTTTATAATTACTCAAAATTTTTTCGGACAAAGGGGAAGAAAGGGATTGATTGAGCTTCAGTAGATGTCCTCCCCTTCCTCTTGTCCGACTTGTCTTCAGCAACAGAGTTCAACTAATCACATTTCTGCGAATAATCAGGGGTAAATTCACGAGTCAGTTTTCCTTTTGCTATGAATTGAAGGGGAAAAAAACGGCAGGAGATGTGTTTAACCTGGTAAACCAAAATGTTGTATTGAGAGGGATGCAGCGGCAAACTTGTATTAGTGTTTGTACTGATGGCGCTCCATCCATGCAGGATCGAAAAAAAGACTTCGTGGTTTATGTATTACAAAAAATTCACAAGTTAAAATTGTACATTGCATGATTCACTGAGAAGTTTTAGTGTCAAAATCTCTACCTGGTGGTATTCTGAAGACGATGAACAACGCTGTGAATTACATAAAATCACATCCCCTACGTTGCAGACTTTTTTCTTTCCTTTGAGAAACTGTGAATTCTGATTTTAAATGTTTACTGCCTCATACAAAAGTGCACGCACGATTTATCTCTTTGTGACATGAAATAATATGTTTCTTCGATGCTGAAAATTCTAGATGTGAATTTCTTAACGAAGATAATTGGTGGCTGGAAGCATTTCTCAACGATCTTTTTGAGCAGTTGAACTTTTTAAATTTTTGAGTCTGCATGAAGCGAACGAAAATATCATTACAATTACAGGCAAATTAAAGTCTTTCACCGAAAAGTTAGAACTGTGAACCAGGAAAATTAAAAACTCGCAGCTTGATTGCTTCCAGAGTGTAGAGTCTTTTCCAAACAAATTTAAAATTTTGTTAGAATTGTGCAGAAGACGGTAGAAAAACTCTGTATCATTTTCTAAAGTACTTTCCATCACTTCATTATCAAATGTACGAGTGGGTCATCGATCCTTTTGCAACATACAACAGTACACGCCTGCTATTAACATTAACAGCAGGAAAAAATTTAATAGACTTAAAAAACGATCCTGTATACAAAGCCTCGTTTTCTGTACAGAATTTTGGAGCCAATATCCTCGATTAACTATTACATACATACATACAAGAAAGCCGTACACGAAGTGTTTAGTCGGCAGAAAAGAGGGTAAGGGAAAGGGGAGGGGAAGAAGGAGGGAGAGGAGATAGACAGTAGAGAAAGGTAGGATCCCTCTGAACGGCGTACATATGGCTACAGTAACCTCTATGTTTGATGTTGGCGACTTTGATTGGATTAACTACTACAGCCGTTAAATTTCTGTTGCCCTTTGTAACATTACGAATTAGGTTTCTCGGCGCTCATAAAATAAAAAAAAAAAAAAACAAACGGAAACGATTACAGATGGTAAATGAGGAGTTACGTGTTTATTTATTTAGTTGTTCATATGGTCTTCGATTGCGACATAGCAGCAACCCTCTACAACAGGTAAACTACAGACAGGATTCATTTGCGCCTCTTTTTATAGGCCAAGAACGGGACTCACTTGAATGCCCTCTGCTGTCATTACGTAATGAGCCATCATGCTATAACTCGAATCATTTCCATATCTTCTTGAGACTTGTCTGCGTTCCAAGTTTCGCAGCGATGCGACTACTACTTTTTGTGGAATGAGTGTAATTATTATTTTCAGCTTTAATTTATTTAGTATTAATTTAGTTTTACAATTATTTTAAGGATTTTTACCTATTTATTATTATTTAGTTATTTTTGCTTGCATTTTTTTTAAATTTGTAATTACAATATTTTTAATTAATTGCAACTCAATTATCTTTTGCGACAAAATTGTAGAAATTGTTTGTGTTCTTTCGCACAAAAGGTAATAAAATTTACTAAAAAAATTTAAATACTGTACATTTAATTTCATTAATTTTTGTTTTATAAATTTACCCGTTTTTTAAAATTATTTTTTAATTTTAAGATTCATTGAAGTATAGGGAACTATACTTAGTATTGTTAAATATATAATACGAAAAATAAATATACGAAACTTTAAAACTAATTTCATGGAAATTTACATCATTGAATAGTTTAATAAAAGAAGAATTTCTAAGATCTGTTTTATGCAATTTTACACTCAATATTAATAATTTTGCAGTGGTTTTCCGCACAAACACACTTAAAAAATGGATTGAGTTTGATTATGATTGAATAAATTAAAGATTTTATTTCACCGATCATTTCCTATTGAGTGCAATTGTTCTATGCATAACAATCGCTTTTGCTCGTGCAGAAGATATTATCGTGCAAAATTTAATAATACACGTGCAAAATACACAAGCACACAATAAAAAAGTAAACGATGGTTTGTATTTAAAAAAATCTATTCTCGATTTCTACACATTGTCGGCTCCAGTCTTGCTGCACCAGCATCATATGCGAGAATTTTCCGTGCGTCCTCGAACTTTCTAATTGTACAAATTCGGGTATTAAAACGTTAGTATATATATTTAATTCTAATAATGAAATTTCTATTACAATAATTTTTTACAAAAAGTATTTACTCTAACTATAATAATAACTTGCGGAATATTTCTTTTTTTCCACCCTGCGCGTCCTCACGGTTCGATCGTTCCTAGAGTTCACTATTCGTTGATTGTATGGCATACATGCGCATGTTTCATCAGTGTTACTTCTCAAAACAATTACTTTTGAGAAATTAAAAATTCACATAAAAGACTTAAAGATGTAAATGAAACAGAGAATTTCATGTGTTTACATTGAGTGCACGAATATAGATATTTGATCTATACTTCTATGAAACAGGTCTAAATACTTGTGTCGTTAGTAAGGAGGGTTGGATGCAGTTTCGAAGTGCATTTGTTCTTGTCAAGTACTCCTGTTAGTTCTATTAAAGTCGAGAATACCGAATAAAAACTACTGACTGCCTGTAAACAGTATAAAGAAATATTTTACTACAAATTTTCTATAATTATTTAAGACATTATAATATTTGTATATAGTATTTTATATCAAGCAATAAATTGGTTTTGCCTAGACAACTGAGATCTTACCCGAATCAAGAAGTTCTTTTTCACGAAGAAAAATCCTCCGATAGATATGCCAATGGGCATTCCTCCGAATATCTTCATGAAGCAAACTACCTAACATCAATTTGTTTCGGTTAAAATAATGAAAATGAATATAAAAGTTACAAGTATGATATAATACTTTTAACTTATATGTCAACGTCAGAGCAGACGAGAAATATTTTTCCACGGAGATGAAATTGTATATCTGAAAGAATATTAGATTCTTATAAAAAAAATAGACTAAGTAATTTATATTAACATTTTAGTTACAATTGATGTTAAATACGATGCTCCTCAGCAGACTAATAAACTAAATCTTAATAATATTAACACAAGTGTAGCCATGAATAAGCGAATGAAAAGATTCATCTTGGCAAACAAGGTTCCATACAAAAGAAAGCAAGTTTCGTATACAAAATGGATGTAAATGAGAGGCAAAAGCAGCTCCCACTTTTCGTTCATTTGTTGAAAAAATTCCCACAGCTCTATAAATTTTTCCATTACATCTTGGAGATAATATGTTGTCGCTTTATTTACGGTTTGTAATTCCGAAGAGATTTTAGATAATCTATTCGATACGAGTAACAGGTTGAGGATTGTTATGATAAAAGTACAAACGAGATGAATAAACATAACCATAAACCAGATTTGAATGCTGACCATACATGCAATTTGTCTCATTTTGTACTTTTTTCCACTATCAACATATGAATGACCTATCAATGGCACTAAAGTGGCAATCGATGACATTAAAAAAACAAGATGCAAAAACAAATTCCGTAAATATGATTGAACTTCATCAAGATATTTTTCTTCCCCTTCATAACTACTTTTGGTCATGGAATATAATTTGAACTTTTTCCTTCTTATAATGCTGAATTGCATCGCAACATACAAAGAACAAGTTAACGGCAAGAATTTGCAATAGAAAGCGTGTTCTTCGAACAATAGAAATATTCTAGCGCATGGAACATCGATTACAAGAATTACGGTAATAAATATTACAACTAACCATAAATATATTTCAATTATTCTTTCGTAAATTGAGAAAAGAGAAGCGGATATTTTACTCTTTCGACATTTACAAGATTCTATAATTCTCAAGCCGAAAATTTCAGATACAGAAATAATAGGATCTAATAGACCAATCATACAAATGTTACTAGAATAAGATTTCCTATGATTTTTCATATTTTTGCTAGGAATAATTTAAAAATATTTATAACAACAAAAGAAAGTTTATCAACGATTCAAAAATTATTCCGTGAATATCTAAAATCTCACCTTACTCTACAAATTCCGAATGAAAGTTTTGTTATGAAATTAAAATTGAGGTAATTACATTTAAAGAGGTGCATGAAAAGTGTCTTCTCATTTATCTATAATAGTCCTGTCATCCTCTACAATTAGTCCTACTAAATGAAGTCGTAAACAGAAAACAAAAAATTATATAACGAGATAATATTTTATCTTCCAACTTTCATGTTTAACGTCCATCGTCTGTAGAGCTTTATATTGTTTTTAATTCTTTGTACTGGCTACTAATACATGAACGATTTTTTTATCGGAATGTCAATGTTTGCTTTTTAAATCTATTGTACTGTACATGAAATGGGATTCTGATGTTCAGGTATTTGAATGCAGTAGAAAGAATTTAGTCTATTTAGATCAATAGGAATAAATCATAAACAAATTTCCTATGATGTATAAAATAAGCCTAACAAATAATTTTATTATATCGTATTTATTCAAGATATATAGGCCTATTGCAGATACTGTTCTTGATTTAAGAGAAAATAAATAAAAGTTCATTTTGAATATATATGTTACAGTCAAAACCCGTTTTTAGTTAGAACGCGTTTTAACTAGTTGAAACTAGTTTATACTGCATGTCTTTGTTAATATCACAATTACATTCTGAATCGCTAGCCACGATATAAGGGCTAAAATTAAAAATAAATTATAAAAACTTACTCGGTGAAATAAAATGTGCGGTAGATATACATACCTGGTACAATATATTGTTCAATTGTATTAATATACTTTAAAAGAAAATTATAATTAAATGTAGCTTTGTAAAGAAACGTATATAAAATTAACATAAAA
The DNA here is from genome assembly GCF_030686945.1 of Centruroides vittatus. Lineage (NCBI taxonomy): Eukaryota > Metazoa > Arthropoda > Arachnida > Scorpiones > Buthidae > Centruroides > Centruroides vittatus. Next base: position 3,152,121 of record NW_027122463.1, read on the forward strand.
TA